>NC_030422.2:7497599-7595099 GCF_001660625.3 Ictalurus punctatus | reverse complement strand
TTATATGAATGGGCACAGATAAAGATCAAGGCACATAGGAGACACACATATACTGACACACACCTGTGCAAGGTGCTGCTCCAGCCTGTGTTGGATGTCCTGTAGAGTGTGTATGTGTGTGCTGGCTCTCAGGCAGGTGAGTGTGGGTGGGTGGGACAGACAGGACAGCAGTGAATCAAACACACTCTCTGCCTCCTCCTTTCCGAGTTCAGACACGAGCTAAATGAGGACGAGAGACACAAATTAAACTCCAGAATCAGACCGGCACAATATAAACTATTCATTAAATTATCATATCGCTACATGGTGCGAGTGCTATACTGCAAACATTTCCAACCATGTTAGATAAATGTGTGTTCAGGCTATCATGCAAGTTCTAAGGTTTATAAAAGCTAATAAAATGCTCATATATATCTTTTTAAAAGCAATATAGTAATATAATATACAAAGTTTTCAGTCCCTTTCAAGTTTTCCAGTTTTTGCTTTTCATACTCATCAGTAAATGGATTTGAATATTTTTAATATCATCATTCTGCACACTTTTCAGACTGATTTGCAAATGGATTACAAATAAAAGACACTCATTTGGCACCAATGACAGCCTCAAGTCTTCTTGGGAAGGAGTCTACAAGCTTCTCACGCCTTTCTTTAGGAAGTTTCTCCCATTCATCATGACCGAAGCATTCAAGTTCAGCCATTTCAAGGTCTTTCCAGAGACACTCTATTGGGTTGAGGTCTGGACTGAGGGGCCTCATTTATACAAGAGTGTGAACACAAAATGGGTTTGAAATGTGCATACACAACTTTCCATGCAGAAACTGGGATTTATAAAGATATACTTGGTGGGGTACTGAATGTATATTTATCGAAGCTTTGACCCATGAGAAGCGTCATCCGCAACATTTTAGAAACGGTGGGTATTAGCGGCACCCGATGGATATGTAGAGAATTACAGCTAAATGTGCAAATCACTCTCACTCACATAGGGTTTTTCCTAGGCTTTCAGGGGGTTTAGGTGCTGTCTGGGTTCTGAGGACATATATTATATATTATATATATATAGTATCTCACAAAAGTGAGTACATCTCTCACATTTTTGTAAATATTTGATTATATGTTTTCATGTAACAACACTGAAGAAATGCCACTTTGCTACAATGTAAAGTAGTGAGTGTACAGCTTGAATAACAGTGTAAATTTGCTGTCCTCTCAAAATAACTCAACACCCAGCCATTAATGTCTAAACCGCTGGCAACAAAAGTTTTTAATTTTTTTGCCTTGACCTTCTGCAAGTTTCTCCTATCTTCACACATGATCTCTGGAGCTCAACCAGAGTGACCATCAGGTTCTTGGTCACCACTCTTACCAAGGTCCTTCTCTCCCCAACCGCTCGGTTTGGCCGCGCAGCCAGCTCTAGGAAAAGTCCTGCTTGTTCCAAACGTCTTCCGTTTGAGAATTATGGAGGCCACTGTGTTCTTGGGAACCTTCAATGCAGCATAAATTTATTTTGTAGCCTTCCCCAAATCTGTGCCTCAATACAGTCCTGTCTCTGAGCGCTGCAGTCCCTTTGACTTCATGGATTGGTTTTTGCTCCAATATTCATTTTCAGTGGTTAGACCTTATAGAGACATGGGTGTGCCTTTCCAGATCATGTCCAATCGATTGAATTTGCCACAGATGGACTCCAGTCAAAGTCTAGAACCATCTCAAAGATCATCCAGAGAAATGCGAAAATTTCAAGTGTCACAGCTAACGGTCTGCATGTGATATTTCAGTCGTTTCTTTTTTAATACATTTGCAAAGTTATCACAAATCTGTTTTGGGTTTTGCTTCGTCATTATGGGGTATGGAGTGTAGACTGATGTGAATTTATTTATTTTTTTTAAGCATTTTTGCATAAAGCTGCAACAGAACAAAATGTGGGGGAAACGAAGGGGTCTGAATACACTGTATTGTTCTGCTCCGTTCAACATAGGTGAAATAATTCAGACAGATTTGCCTTTTTAGGACTAGAAACCTACCTCTTTGTTCGTGTAGACATTGTGAAGATATTCCTGCACTTCAGACCTTAAGGCTATCTGAGGGAAAACGCTCTTGTTTGTCACAGACATCATGGACACTGTAAAGTAGAGATGAAGGAGAATAGGAGATGGTACAGCTGTCAGATGTAGATTTTAAAAAAAAGAAAAAAAAACAAACTGCTTTTCTAGTTTATTCACCACAGTGATGAGTCGATTCTGATTAAACAGTACAGATTATTTCACAGCAACACTGCATCTGACTGCTTCTGTGTCTGACCTTAAATATTATGAATGAATGAAGCACGTGACTGAGATATATTATATATATATATATATATATATATATATATATATATACACATACATATACACACACACATACATACATACATAAATAAATATACACACACACACAGCTTTCAGAAGATCCTGAGAAACTAGCCAAACTGAACTGACAATCTCTACAAACTCTCCTACTGATCCAGAATCTTCTTTCTTTCAATACTCGAGAAGTAGAAACAGCTTCACTTTCCACATAGGGTCACGCCCACGTTCTACATCATATCCGCAAACGTCATGAAGGGTCATAGTTCAAACCCAGGCTTGGTGGGAACTGTAGTTCTACACTTACGTTTGTGTCGGAAACAGAACACTTGATTCCTTTGGCGATTTGCTGTTTCATAACTGTTTTAGGCAGCGTTTCGACACCTTTACCATGAATCGGTTCGAGACGGACCTCGAAGGCAGATACGTCACCACGTTGCTTGGATACCTACATACGCTAACGGCCACTAACCCTAAAGTCAATTATGCGAAATGGAATGAAGTATCGTTGGGGAAATAAAGCATATATTCTGTGAGCACATAAGCTGTTTCTCTCCATAAATAAAACCTTAAACAAAAAAAATTACAAATAACGTATTTGTCTTCACTCACTCCCCTGTGTTTTCCGCCGCCATTTTTACAAGCTGGCTGGCATGCTGCATTATGGGATATGTAGGAAGGCGAAAGGTAACATGTATGCTAGCTTCAAAAACCGACCAGATTAAGTCATCTCAGAAGGCTGCAAACTATACGATTCAGACACAATGCTTTCCTGGTTCCAAATACAGCTTTATAAGGCATCGTTTTTACGTTTCGGACACCAGCATAGCTGGTGAAAAATCGTCTGTACATAAGAAAGCTTCAGCCGAGTTTAGACCGTAGACCTTTTCAATATGGCGGACTCGTTGACGCGTCGCATAGTGAAGTGTCGCTCTCGAAAGAGACGGGTCAGTTAGGTTAACGTTAAGAGCCGACTCGCATATATATACGCCGTTTTGTTATTTTTTTTTCAATAGACGTAATCAACTTAAGATAAGATACTTTGCGGAATGTATTTAATTAAATGTATATATTCCATGGAAACGTCCTTTTAACATCTGAGTTGTTCGTTAGTGTGAAGAGAAGATATGTGTTTGACCAATGGCTGTAAAGTCATAGATGCCACATTGGCAAATTGGCGAATGTGCATTCCGGCTCTTTTCAGAGAGTCGAATCATTTTCTCAGCTCACCAGTAGGAGTCGACTCCCAAACGACACAGACAAAGTTTATAAGATTTTTAAGACCGGTGCTTATTTTTCTTTGCCTAAACATGATTGAAATCGTTGCATGAGATATTACAGTATTTATGTGGCACACGCTAATGTGACATGGCTTTGTCGCTAGCACTATAATAATAATAATAATAATAATAATAATAATAATAATAACAATGGTAGCTGGAGCATATCAGTTCATAGTCTAAAGAACAGTCTTGTCACGAGCATTCACTATTCGCCAATCACAGCGCACGAGGCAGGATACATCTAGCCAATCATAGCGCAGGAGGCGGGCCATGTGGACTGTATTGGTGTGGGAAAAATAAGGCGTTGGGGCACGGTGGTGTGTTAGTGTACAGCTGGCCGCTCGTCATATGTTTAAACAGTACTGCTGCTTACTATCCTCTTAATCACTCCAGAATAGTTCTGTATGCAAACTTTTCTCTCTTAGCAGAGGAGTGAAAGTTCTTCATTCTTGGCTAGTCATAATTTCTCTTCCAGAGGTGCCTCGTGTTCCACGCTGGAGTCTGGGATGTGACTAGCGGATTACAGGGCAGCTCGGTCAACACTAGTGTGTGTGTGAGAGAGAGAGAGAGAGAGAGAGAGAGAGATCGTGTGTGTGTGAGAGAGAGAGAGGGGGGGAGATGTGGCGGAAGCGTCGGATTTTATCACCCAGAGGAGAGGGACTGAAGTGATTTACCTGGCCGGGGTTTAAATCATTTCCGCAGCACAGAGAGTCAGTCGGCTCGTTGCTCCCGGACCGTTGATGGGTTTTATGGAGCTAGCGTAGCCGCGTTAGCAAGAAAGCGCTGCACAGGCCGCTAGTTCACTTCAGAGCGCTCATCAGCATATTAAATAATAATAATCATCATCATCATCATGGGCCTGATTGTGGCCAAACTGTGGAGCTTTTTCTGTAATCAAGGTAAGCAGTGAGGTCGTTGTGTAGTGTTGTGTAGTGAGTGTGTGTTCGTTGGTTAATAACTTCTAGTACTAACGGTACACTCCAGCTGAGTGTGTGTGTGTGTGTGTGTGTGTGTGTGTGTGTGTGTGTTACAGTATGCAGCATCAGCCGCATTATCTATTCAAATCCAGGTTTAATTGTTAAAGGACCGTGTTATTGTTTAATGGTATCTGAAGACCGGTTCAGTATTGTGTGTGTTTTTATTCACAGTAAACAGACTAACGGATACTGGCTAAGTGAAGGTTGCTGTCGCTTAGTAAACACGTCTGAGTGTTTTATCCAAACACCCCGTGACTGCTTTGTGCAAATATATCAGCTGTAAGAAACCACACACCTGTGTGTGTGTGTGTGTGTGTGTGTGTGTGTGTGTGTGTGTGTAGACTTGAATAAACATCTGGTAACAGCAACCCAAAAGCATGTGCACTAAAGTTCTACTTCATCCAACAGGTAGAGGATTTAAAGTAAGTAAGTAAGTAAAATGTATTTATATAGCACGTTTCACACAGCAAAGCTGACCCAAGTGCTGCACAGAGTAAGGAAAATAACATAGAAAGAGAATTAGACCAAATAAAAACAAGACAATGGACAATAGAAAAAAATGATTAAAAATTTGTTTAAACAGTTAAAAATTTGCTCAAAAAGCCTGGCAGAAGGGATAAGTAGCCTGGCAGAAGGGATAAGTTTTAAGCCTATTTTTAAAAGTGGTAATCGAAGGTGCAAGGCGGATGCCCAGTGGCAGTTGATTCCATAGACGGGGGATTTCAGCAACAGCAAAAGATCTATCCCCCTTTGTTTTTAACAGGAACGAGGGACATGCAAAATAAAGCAGAAGATCTGATAGGATTTACATCCAACTATTACAGTCTCTAGTTCAGTGTAGTCAGTGCTGCGTTGTTGTTGTTGTTGTTGTTGTTGTTGTTGTTGTGTTTTATTACTAGTGTTACAGTTTGAAATTGTTGTGCTATGATAATATATCTAAAATATCACATTTATATATTTTTTTTTTCATGGTGGGGATGAAACTTATCGTTGTACAAAATTGTCTTTGCACATCCCTGTGTGTGTGTGTGTGTGTGTGTGTGTGTAAAGATGATTTCCTAATTGTTTTCTTTTAAAGAAAGGCTCTTCTATAAAATGTCATATATTGTCAGTAGTTATCACTGAAAGAAAGACTGAGTAAAGGCAGTGCACCGAGCCAAAAAATTCAACCCAAAAAGGTAGGTAAATAAATAAATAAATAAATAAATAAATAACGTAACTAGCCAGGCAGTGTTTAGCCACAAATACACTCTTTATTAATTTTTTTCTTCCCCACCAAGCATACTAAGAGAATGGAATTAAATTTGTGCCGAAAGTATTGAACATAACGTCAGTACTTGAAACGAACCAAAAATAAATACGATGAGGGGGAAAAAAGGGGAAACGTGAGCTCGGGGACAAAAATGTAACGTGGTCTTCAAATGAAAAAATAAGTGGTCTTTGTGAACGGTTTTCTAAGCTTCGTTTTCGCACAGAGCTCTCGTGTGGGTGGGGCTTAACAGCGATTTACTCTCATTGGCTAGTGAGATTTGGATGGACAGCTCCCTGACCAGGAAGTAGAGACTTCAGTGGCGTGAGTTCTGGAGAGCGTTCTGGATGCGGCCCTCTGTGTAGTTATAGTGTTTGTAGTGGAAATTACTTGCGTAGTTAGTCACTATATTTGTTTATAAATAATATTTGAGGTTTGTGTAGTGTCGTACAACGAATCTTTCAAGATGAGCTCTCAGGAGCGGCACTGAGCATCGTCATCATCATCATCGTCATCCTCCTCCTCTTCAGCTGGATACTCGACCTGTCAGTCCAAATCTCACTAGCCAATGAGAGTAAATCACTGTTAAGCCCCGCCCATACTTGAGGTTTGTCCCAGAACGGTAAACTTGCGAAGCGTAAATTGAAAGTGTGAACGCGTATACGGGAAAAAACTGCGCATTCATAGACCTCGATGAGCAAAAACAACACTTAAAAACTGTTAACGAAGAACGCTGTTTATTTGACGGCCATGTTAAATTTTTGCCCCTGATTTCAGGTTCAGAGTGCTTTTCGTCTTTCTCAGTATAGTTTTGTTCGTTTCTTGAAAAGTTACGTTCAGTACTTTTGGCAGCAGAGGTACTGTGATTACAACAGTAGCGGATTATGCAAAGGGTTTTCAGTGCGGTCCGAGTCCCTGCTCAGAGGAACGGAGGTTACTGTAGTGTGATTTAGGACTGTGCAATATGGTGATCTATATATCATAGGCCAATAGACAGATATTTTGTTATCGCCAATGTTATAGATATTTCGTTATGTTACAGTGTTATAGATTTTTTTGTTATGTTACATTGTTAGATTTTTTGTTATGTTACAATGTTACAGATATTTTGTTATGTAATGTCTCAACCACTTTTCGGCCGATTTACGTCACTGAGGTTGGAGCTAGGATGAGGTACCTCCATTTTTAGGTACAGGTTCGTCAGTCATTTGGATGTGGTTTGGCTATAACAAATCCGACACTGACCAGAAAAGTCATTTGTAAGGTATGCCACAGACCAGTCACAAATGCATGCAGGTGTTTTGCATATATACTGTTTAATATATTGTGATATACAAGGTGTCCAAAAAAACATAAGGGACTATGTTCGCCAGGACCAGGTCGGTTGGTACCTTCGCCAACGGATGTTCGTAGACACGTCTCGGTCGGTCCGCAACACTTCCAGTCTTTTTGAATTTGTTAATAAGTTTGGCAGCAGTGTCGTGTGTGTGTGTGATGTGCTTGATAAAGATGGGATGTCATCTTTAAAGTCCATCGCAGCCTTGCGACAGCCTTCCCGATCCAGCCGTGAGAATGATTTCAATACGTTCTTCTTTTGTCAAAGGATTTTAATAAAGGTTATCTGGACGGGGGGGAAAAAAAAAGTCAACCGAGCATGTAACCATGTATGGAGACTCTTGGGCCACCTTGTATATCATTTCAAGATATGGGATTATCCATATTGTGATCAGATTTTGACGCTCTGCTCAAGTGTTCCTGCGCAGTTCTTGGTAAGGGGTCATTTGGCTCCGAATTATGAATTTCTCAAACCAGCAAAAGCAAATAAAACGTGTCTTTGTGTTGAGTAATATGAGAAACACAGTACTATGGAGTGAGTAAGGACTGATTTCAGGTTAAAGTAAGAGTCCCGTCGACTGCAAATGCATGGCCAGGTGAATAGTCTGGCTAATCCGTTAAAGCTGTTTTAATCTTGTTGCATACAGTAGTTTGAGGTGGCAGGTGTCAAGTTCTTTTCTATGTAAATGGGGAGGGTGAAAAGGTCACCATGTTCCACTCCCCATAGTGCTTTTGTGTTTCAGAACAGACGCTGGGGGTCTTTTCTGACTCAGGATGCGACAGAAGGCCTGGTGTCTTGGCTGACCCGGCAAACAAAACGTCCACGAGGAAGGCGTTTTCCTCCTGCGTTGTCTTCCCATGACGTTATTCATGTATGCGTGCACAGCCGGTGATCCTGTCGGGATCAGCAGATGTGATGGTCTGACGAACATCTCGAAGAACGCCTAACTGAAAAGTCCATTCGCAATATGGTTAGAAAATCGTTTTAGCCCAGTGCAGGGAGGACGTATAAATCCTAAATCTTTATTCCTTTGAACACATTTTATACGTGTGTTATGTGGAGAGACTGTATACTGACGTGCTTTCACACAGATGTTAAAGATCGAGTAACGTGAGACTGTAGTTCATGCTCGTCTTCATGGCTGATTAAGATCACACGCGCAGATTCGCATGCTCATCACTGATCAGCGTTTACAGACCAGTTAAACTCGGTGAACAAGAATAGAAACTCCTAGAAGTGTGTTTTCATTTCTGGCTTTAGATAGGGGTCAAGGCCAAGTCTCGTACAGAATGCTCCAACTTCATCTCCATACTTCATGTTCAGACTGGTGTTTTCAGTCCATTACACCTAAATAAACAGGTGCATTTAGCAGGAGAGTCCTGATTCTAGCCAGATAATGGGATCAGTGTGACAGCACTGGATCTGAGAGTAACGGAAGCTGATCAGTAGATATTTGTTGACATGATATTTGGGTTTTTTTTTTTTTTTTGTCTAGCTGACTATTTGACTATATTGGTCATGTGCAAAACAGTAAACAAAGCATGGTGCTCTGTGGGTACGTTCTGTTCTTGTTCATGTTTTGTTCGAGTACAGCTCCAAAGGGAAATTTAAAATATTAGTTTTGGCATAATTCCCCCGAGCTGTCTGTTTTTATTTGGGTAATACACACACTGCGGGTCAAAAGTTTGTGGACGCCCGACTGAACCGTTTCTCACAATCTTAAAACGCTTTTGATCCGAAGGCGTACGATTTAAACGTTTGAAATCGGTGCCGTGGACGAAAAATATCATCATCGTGCCGATTCGTTCATTTCTTTCGTTAGAAATCGAACATTTTATTTACAAAAAAAAGTGTACATATGAAACGGATGAATCGGAGTGAAATATTCCGAGAAGCAGCCGATGAGAGTCCGGCGCAGGTGGGAACTCCCTTTAAAAAGCATCTCAGGGGGATTCCCCAAGAATACATTACATTTCTGAAAAAAAAAAAAATTCTGAAAATACTAGATTATTTTATTTTATTTTTTTTTAATTTAAATATATAACAGCATAATTCCCATGGTTCCATTTGTGCTTTGATGACTTTTTTATTATTATTGTTATTATTATTATAAAATGTGCTGGGGGAAAAAAGAATAAAAATAACGAATGGGGGTGTCAAAACTTTTGAGCGGTAGTGTAGTTGATGGAATCACAGTCACAGTGTGGGTCAGTCAGCCCTAAGGAAGTAATACTGATCGTTTCCTGTATGGCATTGTGCAGCTGTCTAAACCCAACAAGTCGTGTCCTCATTTCCTTCCATCAGTCCACATCTAAACACAAAGGGCAAAAAGCCAGACTACTTCTGCATCGTTTCTACACACACACGTATTTTCTTTGCACTGGCGTGCCAACTTCGATCATGGGGCTGTCTGTGAACTGTCATGCTTTTCTTGGAAAACAGAAATGTGATTCTGTCTCAGTGAGTGAGTGTGTGGGGGGCGGGGGCGGGGGGGGGGTATGTAGCCCTTTGTGTTGTGTCAAAAAAGCCGAAGTTGTGAGTATAAATCCGACTACAGCCACAGAGCGAGACAGGACGTAGGCTTGTTCTGAATTGAAGGAAATGTTCAGTGCTACATAATGATCCAGTCCCTCAGCAGGAAGCTTTTTATTTCAACCCTACTCCAGATCTTACACTAGGACTTGTACAGACATGGCTTATCTTCTTTGTCTCTAGTAATAGTGTTACACGTTGATTTGCTTTGAACTGGCCGGTCAGAATGAATTATCTCGACCGTGATGTTTTGACTCGTCTCACCTTTTTGCGCTTTCGCTTCTTGAACTCAACCCCGAGTCCACATCAGAATTCATTTCTCACCCTGTCACACACGTCTACGCCGGTCACTAGTGGGTGTTCCTGTGATTAGTTTACAGCCGGGCGCGGTGGTTTAGTGGGCCACATTGAAATCTGGGATGTTTTTGTTTTCAGTTACAGCTGGAAGGAAGGAAATGATCGAAGTTTTAGAACGAAGAAAAGGAAATGTTCAGTATGTTTTAGTATTTATGCTTCTGCCAGTTTGTGATCTTGATCATGGCCAGATTTTCCTTTTCCCTTCCATCGAAGCACGTGTTTTGGGTTTGATCTAACATGGTTAGTGAGGTTTTGCACCAACTTGTGGATCCCAATGTCATTAAAGCAAAAGAGGGACGCATCAAACACTAAAATTCTGATGTTCATGTAAATATTTATAACATTCTACTTTACAGTAAAGTTCATGCTGATTATCGTTAGTGGTGTCAGGTTTTTGGGTCCCATTGTGTGTACAGGCTAGCTACAGTGCACATACAAAACCACCCATGTGACTGCAAATCAGATGTTTTCCCACTAAAAATATATATATATTTTTTAAACTCTGGAGCATGTATATAAAATGAATCCCTGCAGCATATCACTGTTGGAATGAGTCTCAAACGACAGTTTGCTTTTCACAGTTTCTGTGGCCCGTCACCAACTGGCTCATGAGCTACGTGCAGGAACAAATATGTGGAAGTAGAGAACGTGATTATTGTTTGGCAGGAGTGTGGGGGTGGTGTGTGTGTGTGGGGGTGTCAGAGGTGGCTTTACAACATGCCACTTGCTCGTTCCCATCGGTAGTTTTCCGATCGCTTTGCTTCTCATGTGCATAAAGTTAATCTTCGCTCACATCGGTCATGCTACTCACTTTGCATTGCTAATGGTCTCTTCGCCTACCGGAGCCAGAAATCGGCTGGGAAAGCGCACGGGGTCCATCCGTCTTCTCAACATGTTTTGCTCTCTGATCTGCAGAACACAAGGTGATCATCGTGGGGCTTGACAACGCTGGAAAGACCACCATCCTTTACCAGTTGTAAGTAGTGTTTGCTTTTTTTGTTTGGTTTTTTTTTTTTTTTTTTTTTTTTTTTTTTTAAATACGACTCTCTTCAGTTGTGAAGAGCGGGACATGTTCAGCTCCTGTTTGTCGTGCAGCCTGATGAAAGAGGTCGTCCACACGTCTCCGACGATCGGGAGTAACGTCGAAGAGATCGTTGTGAAGAATACGCACTTCCTAATGTGGGACATCGGAGGCCAGGAGAGTCTTCGGTCCTCTTGGAACACCTACTACTCCAACACCGAGGTACCGTTTTCACAGTGACTCTCCAACAACAGACTGGTTCGATTCTACAGGGTGTCCCAAAAGTTTCCATACGTTGGGGGCACCCTGTACAGTATATCTGTATACTGTATACTTGAGCTATAGCTAGAACATTCTCTATTATTATTATTATTATTATTATTATTATTATTATTTCACTGCTTCTGGAAAAACAACAGATTTTTGTTGAATTGTATGTACAGACAAAATCGTCATTGTAATACGTATTCAAATTATTTGCAAACTAAATGTAGATCATGTGAGAAGAGAAAATTCAGATGTATTTAAATTTCATGCAGAGAATTATCAAATGCCAAACGTTGATTTGTCTTATGTGATGATGAACAATAACAAAAACGCTAAGGCAAAAAATACTCGAGACTAAAATACACCGCGAGTCTGAATTTATATACGCATCATTGTCCAGCTGCGCCGTCGCAGCACATTCAGACCTGGACTAGCCGCTGTAAGCGAGTGCACCAGCGTGTACCGTCACATCGATGCACGCTGTGAACTGTGTCCATCCAAAGCCCAGCTGGTGTGTGCATGCAACCGACCCAGAGGTCAAAGTTCACCATCTGACAAAGCAGACTAAGTGAAAGGACGTCGCAGCCATTCAACCAAAATAATTTGTGTGTGAGAGGTTGAAATGGTGGGGTCTGCTACTGAGTGCTGTTCTCTCTCCCTCACACACACACACGTGCACGTGCAGCACACACACATTCTCATGTACATGTGCTGGCAGGCAAGGACATGCAGAACAACTTGCGTAGTGCTCTTTTCAAACATGAAGCCCTCCACGTTTTCATGAAGCCTACCTTTTTCACAGAGCTGACTGTAACATGAGTTTTTAATCACATTTATATCCGTCTTGTCTGCAGTTCATCATCCTGGTAGTGGACAGTACGGACAGAGAAAGGCTTGCTATCTCTAAAGAGGAGCTGTACAGAATGCTGGCGCATGAGGCAAGCACGTTTTTGTTTGTTTGTTTGTTTGTTTGTTTTGTTCCTGTGCTAGTGTATAAATAAAGAATTTTATTTCGCATCCTTTTTTTTGCATCCTTATTTCAGTTCAGTATTATTATTATTATTATTATTAGTATTTTAATCAGAGATTAACTGAATCTGTTAAATTATAAATGACTGGTACTGAGTACTGAGTACTGAGTGAGTAGTTCATTACTGGTGTTGCAGTCTTAATCCTCAATGAGTGGCTGAGCTCCATCGGGCAGTCTGTTATTTCAAGTTGACGCATTTGTACCACTAATTTCGAATGTTTTACCGGTTAAGTAAGTAGTTTTGCATACTGTTTTTGTAGTCATTCGAACTATCACTTGCGCTCTCTCTCTCTCTCGCTCTCGCTCTCCGTCTCCCGCTCTTTCTCAGGATTTGCGTAAAGCCGCAGTGTTGATTTTTGCCAATAAGCAGGATATGAAGGGCTGTATGTCTGCGGCTGAGATCTCAAAATACCTGACCCTCAGCTCCATCAAAGACCATCCATGGCACATTCAGTCATGCTGTGCTCTTACAGGAGAAGGGTGAGGGTCACACATTCATGCACACCGTAATTGATATGTTTGTTTTTTTTTCCGGGGGGCGGGGGGTTTCCCATTCTTTACACGATATGGACAAAAGTATGTGGACACCTGCCCACCACACTCGTGTGTTTGTTGCCCATCTAATTCCAGATGTAGTCCCCCTTTGCTGTTCTAACAACCTCCACACTTTTGAAAAGGCTTCCCGTTAGATTTTGGAGCGTGGCTGTGGGGATTTGTGCTCGTTCATTCAACCGTGAAGGGAAACTGTAATGCTACAGCATACCATGACATTCTACACAACTGTGTGCTTTTTCTATACCGTTTTGGTGAAACCCACATATGGATGTGCTGGGTGTTGATTGAAACGAACGCACACAGTGTTGAGTCGGTCAGTACGGTATAGTACTAACAATGCGATATAGTACAGTTCATTTAAAATGAGTTCTTTTATTCATAAAAACATTTCTTAGGCCCTTTGGACCTCACTATAGCTTTGACAAACAAGCTTATGCATGTACATTTACAAACTCTGCCTAATGTGCTTGATTTATTTATTTTTTCTTTCAGGCTGTGCCAAGGCCTGGAGTGGATGACCTCTAGGGCGGGACTCAGATAACCTCCAACACCCTTAGAGGATTGTCTTCAGTTAGAGCCTTCATCACAAACATCTGGCAGCAACTCAGCCTCATCCTACTGGCTGCTTATTATTATTATTATTATTATTATTATTATTATTATTATTATCATCATATTTTAAACTTTTAAACTATAATGTTCGACCTCTCTGGACACCTACCTCACTTCAGAAGGACAGGATGCTGGCTGATTGATTGGACAGACGTTTTCAGTTTTTCAGGACAAGTTGAATAATGCAAGTGAAAGAAGTGGAACGCACAGTGTCTGAAATGTTACCGCTTCCAGAGAGGCATGAGACCGTGTGCTTTGAACACTGTCTCATTTTTGGAAAAGTTCTCTGTTGTGGTTTAGGAAAGTTGGGGACTGGTGTATTTTATTGGCCAACATATTTTAGTGGTATTTTTCTTTCTTTCTCGAGGTCAGGGAAGTCTGTTGCTTGTATGTTTTTTTTTTTGGGGGGGGGGGGGGACTTGTATGGGTGTTTGTAACAAACTCAAAAACCACTACATATCATGAAAGACGCATTACATATCATTACATGTCTCATTACCTCAATTGACCGCCCAGTAGATACTCGAGCAGCGGTCTTGTACCCAGCCTGTTGCGAATATTGCTTGACCACTGAAACGTGGGAACAGCTTGGTTCAATAATAGTCCTTTTCATTTATTTGTCAGTTATTTAAGGTCCGCGAACACCATTTTTTTTTAAATTTACGAACCAAGTTTGTGCTGTAACGTAAAATGGGCTGCTTTCCCACAAAAATTGCATTGAGGACTGGTTACTAATATGTATTCTTTAGCTTATGTGAGGATGAAACCTGGATTATGGATAAACTTGAAAATCCTGATTTAGTGCTTGTTGTGTTTAGTTTTAATATTTCAGGTACCAGTTTGTATTATTTTTATACTGGTGAGTCATATGCTGCATCGAAACACTTACTCAGACGTGTTTGTGTGTGTCTCAGGCTAGTGAGCGTTTTCTCGGTCTATTTTAAAGAATGGGTGCAAACTGAGAAGCAGCTTCAAAATCTAGTTGGAGATCTGTTCAGTATGAAAGCGTTCTTGAGCAGATTCCCGTGCGATTTTGAAAGAGTGGCTGTACGGCATGGAATCGTGCGTATTTGATTTATTTTTATTTATTTTTTTTCACCTGTTGTGTGGGATTATTCATGAAAGGTTTGTTTTCCATTTTTGAAATGGATTTGGATCAGAAGAGGCATGATAATGTCTAGATATGAAAACATGTTTTGAGCTGAAAATTAAAATAGGCCCTCGAGTGAGTTGATCCCACACAGGAACCAGATGTTTTATGCTTTGGAAAACCCAGCCTCGGCCTTTCATAGGTGTGTACAGGTATAACGATGGGATTATTAGTATAATTGAGGCATTGAGCTGTGCATTCCTCTGCTTTTATTTCTTTAACACTTCAAACTATGCTGCCTGCTTGAACACCAAACCGTACAGAGCTGGAAATCAGTGAAGTTTTTTGCTTCACTATCGGTATCCATGCTTTTTATTATATGGTTCCAGCATGCAAGGGCCAGGGTTCACAAAGTATGGTGTTTGATTTAGAGGCACAGAATCATTAATCTGCAATTCCACTGATTCCTCATTTCATCAGCCATTGAATTCCCATTTGGTGAAACTTCAGACGTGCCATTTCAGCATAAGCAGGAGAAATACGTATCAATTTTTATATTTCTGTAATTTTATAATAAATGCTTTTTATTTTGAACTTGTCTTTTGTTCTGTACCTCTCTGACATTTTGAATCGTCACCTCGCAAACGCTTTCGTGGAGGTTTGCAGTTCTACGTTTTTGTGATTGTGATATTTATGAAAATTTGGATTTTCAGGTCAATTCTTGTTAGAACTTCCTAGCTCACTTAGCTCAAGAACTGAGATTTGCGTCTTCACCTGCCGGCAGACCGTGGATACTTTAACAAACAAACAAAAACTGTATATACACATTTTGCAGATATTCAAGAATTATTTTTCCTACTGCGCACGATTCGTCATTCACACACCTTTAGTGAGTGATTTCCCCTGTCAGGTTCACAGTGGCGCCGGTGACTCTCCTGGGAACACTGAGTGTGAGGCTGGAATATACGCGGAACAGAGGCTTTTCAGAGGTGAGAAGAAACCTATAGATAGAACATGCGGAACTCCACACATGCAGTAACCAGAGTGAAACATTGGAAAGCAAAATCTAAGTGGACATGAAATACACACTACATTCCTTTGTCAAAAGAATGAAAGTAGAAAAGATGAGAAACTTCGATTCAACAATGTGTAATGTGCATGACCGTTCAAATTGATTTAGTATTTCCTATTACAATAAACCGACCTAAATTTATTAAACCTTTTACACGTTTCAAGCTGAAATAGTCTTCTGCTGGCGGATAATGTTGAAAATACATATATTTGATTATATTCGAGATATTTCTACTTGTACACCATTACAAACTACATATATTAGCCATCTCGTACAATAACGGAGACATCCTACGTTCATATTGTGAATGGCTGTCTGTGCAGAACAAAATATATTTAAAACGTTCAGTATAGTACTTTGGACTGATGGACTGCGGGCTCGTGAGCCATTCCAGCGAGCTGTGTGGAGGATAAATAACGTTGGCAGGAATTGAATTCAGTTTATCCATCATCCTCTTCTCTATGGAAGATGGATAAACTCTTCCTCCAGAGAGTACAGGCTTTGCTTCACTACAGACTGGCTTAGTGACAAGTATAAGCCATCAGAACACACACACACTCACAATCACACCCCCTGGCAATTTGGAGTAGTCAAAACATTTGCCGGCATGTTTTGGGAGATAGGACGATAAGGGATTTGCATCATGAGCGTAAGGAGTTTGTAATGAGAATGAACTTTGTTGCTTTGGTGATATTAAACTGGGCTTCAGTTAAGGTGAGTATGTGCCAATGCACAATAACCATGTCTAAATAATTACAGTCATGAGGAAAAAGAAGTACACCCTCCTGCAATTCTGTTTTTATTTCAGGGCATCAATACATTTTGTGGTCCCCATTAAACTTCTTTAAATAAACAAATAACCTTAGGTGACAACACAAAAAACACAACAGCCCCTTCTCTCCAAAAAGAACATGAACAAACCCCAAACGTTCTGGAACAATATCCTTTGGACTGATGACACCAATATGGTTTGTCCATCATGCACAGCACTATGGTTGGTGAAAACCAAACACAGCTAATCGCCACAATCACCTCATACCAACTGTCGAGCCTGGTGGTGCAGGGGTGATGATTTGGGCTTGTTTTGTAGCCACAGGACCTGAGGAACCCATTGAGACAACGATGAATTCCACTTCATACCAGAACCTTCAACAAATGTGAGGCCGCCTGTCCGGCAGATGAAGCCGGGCCAAAACTGGATCATCACACCAGCAAATCAATATCTGAATGGCTAAAGAAGAAGAAAAAAATATCAAGGTGTTGAAATGGCCAACTCAAAGTCCAGACCTCAACTCGTTGAGATGCTGTGGCGGGATTTTTTTAGATCTGTGCATAAAAAATGTCCTCAAACATCAATGAACTGAAGCAATGTTGTAACGAAGAGTGGGCCAAACTTTCTCCAAAACAATGTGAGAGACTAATAACCTTCTACAGAATATGTTGACTTCAAATTGTTGTTAAAGGTGGTTCTAGATGTTACTGAATTATAGGGTGTACAAATTTTTTCCAACCTGGTTTTTGAATGTTGAATGATACATAAATACATAGAATTGAAGGAGGGTGTGCTTTCTTTTTTCCATGACTATGTATATATAAAACTATATGCAATGTGCAAGTTGTTCATACATTTTATCCTGATCAGAGTTACAGTGGATCTAGACCCTATCTATACACCCTGGGGTGACACCAATCCATCGAGGGGCATCATACGTGCACACTTTCATACATTCATAAATCCACTTGCACGGTGGTTTAGTGGTTAGCACGTTCGCCTCACACCTCCACGGTCGGGGGTTCAATTTCCACCGGGGCCCTGTGTGTGCGGAGTTTGCATGTTCTCCCCCGTGCTGCGGGGGTTTCCTCCGGGTACTCCGGTTTTCTCCCCCGGTTTTCAAATACAAAGTCCAAAGTGTGTATGTGATTGAGTCCTGTGATGGATTGGCACCCTGTCCAGGGTGTACCCCGCCTTGTGCCCCATGCTCCCTGGGATAGGCTCCAGGTTTTCCCCTGAAAAAGATAAAGCGGTATAGAAGATGGCTGGATGGATTAAAGAAACCGGAGAACCTAGTGGAAACTCCAAACTCCTGAGCTCAAGATTGAATCAGGAACCCCAGTGCTGTAAGGTCAACGTTACACCCTCTAAACCTTCTCTCCCAAAATATCAGTAAGTTGTTCATTACACCATGCTTGTGGAGAGCTTTTTTTTTTTTACTGAGTGTCCTGAAAGCAAACCCACTGGCCATTTAAAACGCCACTTCTCAGGAATTCCACCATTTCAATCATAAACACTCCAGAATAGACACCAAGACACCGAGCTCCCAGGCTGATAATACATTAAAACATGCTGCTGAGAGTGATGTGAGTCAGCACGTGAGCCATTCTAGGGACTATATTACATTTCAGGGAAACAGAAGGACACAGACAGTATAGACCACTGACTCTGCATAACATTGGGAGGGGGGGGGGAGTTGGAGAATGTGTCACATGACTGTCACATAATCCTTGAGTTTACAGGAGACAGAAATAGTCTGTTTGTGAATCTCAGAGTGCTCTCTCTGTAACAACATGCTTGTGGAATAGGAGGTACCTTTGCCAATCCTCTATAAATGCTATTTGGGTTAAAGGGTGTTCTGCGGAGGCATAAATAAACCCTAAACTCACTCTCTGTCTGTCGTAATACAAGCTACATTTTTCAGGAATGTCCGATGTGTTTATTTATTCTTTACGAGCTGGGTCTTGATGTTTGCGTTGCTATGCTTGTTGCGATTTGAGGTTTGTGTTTTTGCTACAAATTTAACTAAGAACTAAAACTATGGTGCCATTGTGTACTCATTAGATCTACACGTTTATTAAAGAACAAACCTTATGCACATAATTGGCTGACTATCGAGCATTTGAATAAGGTTAGCTAACGCACCAGCTAAATGACTCGTGCTATTACACGAGTTAAACAGATGAAAATATATACAGGGTGTCCCAAAAGTCTCCAAGCATTGGGGACTACATGTATGCAATATTTGGGCTGTCAATGCCATGCTTCATCAGTGCCTGGTTTTCATCATTTGTAATATTTGTAGCTTCTCCACTAATGACCAAGAGGGTCATATTTTCTGTTGATATTTGTTTTGGGATTGTTTCCTCCTGCAGGATTTACCCACATTTCATTTCAACACCTTCCTCAGTCTCAGTCCAGGCACATTTTCTTTTTTAGAAACTATCTTAGAAGACTATTTTTTCTCCTTCTCTTCAGTTTTGTAGTGTAGGAAAGACATGAGCAGAGTCACTTGAATAGCCATGTTGTCCTTATTTTGTCCAATTTTCATTGCATTGTCACTATGTTTCTATGATTTCCTCTGTCTGACACCAGGGGGTGATATTGCTCTGTCTAATTAGAGTGACACTGCATGGTTTGGGCACAATAGGTTTTCTTTTGGTAGGCCCTGCAATGTGACTGGATGGATGGCAGCTGTCTTAGTTATATGAGCTTATTCTCAGTGTGAACATGGTTCCCTGTTGGTCTAATGGCTAGCATGTGGTGCTCTCATTGTCGTGGTCCGGGTCTGATTCCCGAACAGGGAACCAACCCCAGCGACTGGAGAGTTGTACAAGCCAGTGCACTCACAGTGTTGGTCCCAAGCCTGGAAATGGAGAGGGTTGCATCAGGAAGGGCATCCCGTGTAAAAGCTTGTGCCAGATTCAAAATGTTTGGACGGGAATTTCTCAGTGTGAACATGAGAATCTGTTATCTAGCAAACAATCCAATGACCTAGCATCAATGCTCAAAAGGCAGTAGCACACTGTGAGCACTTGCTGTTAGTGAGGGACATTTTGCTAGTCTCCACATTTACGTCTCTGTGCTAAGGTTTGTGTATCTATACTTTCACACAAAAAGTAACGAGGAGACTGGAAAAATGTCTCCGACGAACAGTATAGCTACACTGGTCCAATGAAATAATGGACACGCATCATACAGATGTCTTTTTGAATTGATTTGATCTCTCGCACTCTCTTTCTTCAGCAGACACCATGAAAACTTCAAGAAAATGAAGACATGAAATGTTCAGAATATACCTCTCTCAGTCATTTTCAAGTCTCTCAAGCTAGTCTTCATTATTAAATAGGCCAGAACACGTCAGCACAACGGAAATGTCATAAATCCCATAAGGTTTCTGAAAACGTCTCACGTTTTACATGTGAAGGCACATCAACAGCATTAGAACACAATATAAACAAATAAAAAGAGCAGTTCCAGTGTGCGAGTCTTGGACCACATGTAGAATAAGGGTCATTTCGGGTTGTATGTAAGGTATTTCCTCTACATCCATGTTTGCTCTAACCCACAATGCCACAGTCACACTCTCAAATAAACTCTAGTCAGGTGACCCATTACACTCTACATTAAATATAACCTTACATAGAGAGCTCAAAAAAAATGTCTAACCAAAATATTATTTCAAGGAGGTACATTTTTATCAGCATTACTCTCTGAACATCATAATTAGCACATTTTTCATCACTCTTTTTAATGGCTGTGTGAACCCAAATGAACATGAATTTATGACAAACATATAAAGTAAACATCTCAATAAAACATGTCCTTGTGACACTTACAAACATCATCATGGAGACCAAGGACCTGCCAAGACTAGTATGGGACAACGTTCTAGAAAAGTATGAACATCTCATGGAGCACCATTAATCACTCATTAATGGTGCTCCACGAGATGTTCATACATTTGGACGAGCCTAGACGAGCCCATTCATTTGAAAACGTCACTGACCAGGTAAAAGGGGATTAGTCAGAAAAGCAACCAAGAAGCCAAGAGTAATGCTCAACATGATGCTACCACCATCATGCTTCCCTGTTGCAATGGTGTTCTCAGGGTGATGAGCAGTGTTAGGTTTCTGCCAACCATAGCTGAAAAGCTTTTGTCTCATCAGACCAGAGAACTATTTCCCACATGTTCCACATCTCCAACACTACAAACATAACCATAACCATAACTTTGAACTCATATATGAGCTAAGTCTCCATCGCTGAACAGGTAATCATTTCAGTTCTATATAATTTAAGTTCAATAGACATTAACTTAAACCTACAATTAATTCAGATATGACTTCAGCAAAAGGGATATGTTTAAGAAAGCAAAATGTATACATGGAATTGATTTATAATGCTGCTTTTATTTTTTTCTGAGCTGCTTTGTGACACTGTCCATTGTTAAAAGTCCTATACAAATGAAATTGAATTGAATCGGGTCCATGGCGCCTTTAATTAATATGATGTTTCTTTTGTGATGGAGCTCAGCTCTGATCCGTTTAGCTATTAGCGAAAGTGATTACACCCTGTTGTCCTATGCTGTTAGACCTGTCCATTAAAAGCATCCAAACGACAGGGAGCTGAGTGTTTGTGTGTGACGGAAAAGAAGAAATGCTTATGTGTGTCACTAAGGTCGTTAGGGAAAAGCCATATCTTACCGCCCACCTGTTTTGCAGGAACATTATGCTCTGAATGTCATTATTTGCACAGTGAACATTATACCCAAGGGAAAACACAAGAAAGTCTATTTGGACTAAGTGACAAGCTCATTAAATAGAGTGCATGATTAGTAGATTTCCGAGTCATTAATTCTTTGTCTCTTTCAAGCTAAAGAGCTATTTAATTATTCCACTGATAAAATAAAGCAAATGACAAATCTTTTAAAATAAATAAATAAATAAATAATAATAATAAATAGCTAGGTTTATACCTTTTCCAGAAAATCTTCAGAGTGAACAGCCAGTGAATATTGTTATCCTGTATTGTATTCACATTTTTATTCTTCTTTTTTTTTTTTTTCTTTCCAGAAATGAAAATGTTGTGACATCAGACCCAGTCAATATCAATTTGGACAACTTCTATAAAAAAAAATGTTTTCAAATTTCAGCTTTTATTCTAAAGTCCGAACAGAAAGCTCACTAGTGTGTAAGCTCACAACAGAGGGGTGTTATTTCGTGATGCAAATCAAGCATTGCTGTAAAGCTGACATGTGTGTAATGGATGGATTACCGAGTGAAATGTCCTTAAATACAAGACTGTGTGATAACCTCTCAGACCAATCAATCAATCAATCAACACTGATTTCTAAAGCACATTTAAACACACCGTAAGTTGATCCAAAGTGCTGTACTATAGAAAAAGGTAAAAGAATAAAAACACTAACATCAACAGTGTCAATATGTCAGGGCGTTGTGTTATCGGATTATGCGTTCATGTTTGCAAATACATGAAACGCCATATAACACAAGAGCATCTTTATATTAGTTAAGGAAACTACTAGAATATTTGACTTATATTGATTATAGCTTTAGTTAAGGCATTAAAAATGTACACAGGCTTAATCTCTAAAACAGTTTGACTTAAAACAGAAAATATACAAACAGATTTATATGCTGTCATTAATGTAAAACCATCTCCCACTGTCTCTGTGTCTTTCAGTCTGCAGGGTAGCGAAACGCCTGACTCAACCATGGCCATATTTCATAGTTCACAGAGACGCAGTGATATGACATGTTTACGGTTTCACTTGGATTTATCCGTTCCAGTGTTAATTATTTATGCCGTCATGGCCTCTGAAAACAATCTGGGCGCTCTAGTATACACTAAAGTAATTTACATTCAAAGTGCCGTAGACAGCCAGTGCTCTTTGTTAATTAGATTACCGCACACAGGTACAGGTGACAAACGGCCTTGTCAGCTCTATCGGGGTCAAAAGAAGATTCTATTCTTAATTCATGATGCTTATATTTGCCAAAAGCCATAAAGTGATATCTGGATTCTTCCTGCACTGTGCATTCACATTCTATACATTGTCTGGCTACTGTGTGAAAACTAGAAATAACTACCTTGACCTTTAGGATAGATGTTTCTGTCGGCTGGGAGGCATTACAACAAATTAAAAGACTGCAGGCTTTAGAAAAACAAATGGTTTGAATTGATAAATGGTCATAGCATAAGGGTAGAAGTGTTTCTCGCTCATAGGCAAATCTGGGACTCTTCTTTAGTGTTAGAATCGGAATATGGCACCAGATCACATACTGTATGTCACCGATGCTTCAAAGCTGGATACTACGACATGCTGGAAAGGCATATTTACAGATTGTAAAAGCTATATCCATTCTGTGTCATATCTGAGCAGGTGACTTTAAGACCATCTGAACATCCTCCATTGTGTGTGTGTGTGTGTGTGTGTGTGTGTGTGTGTGTGTGTGTGTGTGTGTGTGTGTGTAATTGCAAGTCTATTGTACTGTATTTCCTTTGGCAATGTGATTGCCCTTTTGATGTAATGCATGTAATTACTTTATTCCACAGAGGTGGTAAATTCTCTCATCCTCTTATTCAGTTAAGGTGTTCATTCATTTTCTTTTACAGGACATATGACAGGTTGACACGAATGCGCTCGTCTGTCATGTTATATTTTCTACAATAATAGCTAATCACAGGGATTTGTATCGTGGATGTTCCACATAATCTCAATCTAATAATAGACCGATTTTAACAACATTAACAAAGAATATAATCAGTGATACGGTGAAAGTTTCTGTTAGAAGACATTTATTTAACAATTTGTAGTGGTCACTTTACGTCTTCTGCAACAAAAAAAGTCTAAACAAACAAACAGTAAACAAACAAACAAAAAATAATCACTGGCAACTTGCTGTGGTATATATATATATATATATGTGTGTGTGTGTGTGTGTGTGTGTGTGTGTGTGTGTGTACTATCTGTACTATCTTATTATATATCTATATTCTCTTCTGTCCATATTATCTCCGTTTGTTGGTTTTTTTAAAGTTGAAACTCATGAATCAGGCCACTGTGATCTACCATTAGCTCAAAGGGTTTTTAGGAACCTTTTTAGCTAAAAAAATGTCGATCTAATCATAAATCTAGTAACTTGCAGAACCTCAACCTGTCACCAAGCTAGCAAACTTTTTTAGTTGATGTAAACACTTTTTAGTTCAATGACCCAAAAGAATTCTTCGAGAGTCTAATGACATGGCTAGCTAACTTCTAGGGTGAACAGTGATATATAATTTTATGCAGCAAGTTCATTTCATTCAACAAATAACTTACTAACAGGACCCTGTTAACGGTGTGAGAGGAGTCGAACAAAAAAGCTCCTTGAATTAACTGAACTCGAATGCGTACATTCCACGGTTCCATGTGAGTGAACTGAGTTGCATTAACAAAACTTGTTTTCCAACGTGATTTGATCATGTATTTTCCAAGCACTGTATAAAATCAAACTCTATGCTCCTACCAGAACTGTGGATTGAACCTAGGTCACTGGTGTTCTGTAACAGCCACATTACCCATTCTACTGCACATGTTTTAATCACATTAATATCATGCAATAATATACACCGTTGCGAGATTTCATTTATCAGATTGGTTTACGTCAATAGTATGTGAACTGAGCACGGTCACGCTATATAATTCAGTCTAGCAATTAGAAACTGTCTAGTATTGGCAAGTTTAGTATGAGCAGTGAAGTCAAGATTTGATGAGAAACGTAATATTTTTATGTAAACGATACGTGATATTTTCCGAACAATTTTTCAGTGTATCGTTGCTGTGCAACAGCTTCGGACTGTAATGAAATGCGTGAATTACATATCACATTCTTGCAGCTAAACATCCGTGGATGTATTGCATTTCCTAGTCAATTACTGCAAACAGTCAAAGCTACATGTTTACATCTATTTGGACAGACATAATTGCAGTTTTCTACCAAACTATTCACAGTTTCACACAGGAACAGAACGCCTGAGGGGTAAAATAACAATAATTGCTAACAGACACGAAAGACAGAAGATCTAGTAGATGAAAGGCAATCCTAGCCATACCCTTTGAATGTGAAATACTAGGAAAAGAGACGTAATCACAACAACACCGAGATTTCATTATTATTAATCATGAAGTATTGGCAGAAGAAATGCAAATTATAACCCCTCTTTAAGCAAGAAGGACAGGAGATTCAGTTCTAGTAATCAAAGGCAAAAAAAAAAAAAACGGTGTATAGAGATGAATGTGAAGTGCTGACTCATGGTGAGATCTGTCAGAGCCAAATTAAATCCCCATCGTATTCCTGACTTCCTCCAGCAGCTTGTCTTAAAAAGGAGGCTTTTTTTTTTCCACAGAAAGATTGATGGGCTAGGGTAGACCTGATAAAGCTGTAAAAATGACCTATACAGAGGCAAGGCACAGTCTGATATTCCGCACAGGTATTTGATATACCAGCAGGCTGTTGCCACAATCAGAGAACTGGAGAGAATTTACAGAACAGTAAACAAGAGTGCTTTGCAACTTGAAGGCAGAATGCCAGCAATACCATCAATCCATATATATATATATTTTACCTTTCACCTGTTAATTCCTTCCGGTTCTGTTTTCTCTAGCATTTCTCTCTTTAATACATCTTCGGAAGCCCTGAAATCCAATCCCAAATCCCATCTAAATATTTACCTCATCTTTAGTTCAGCAATCCATACCATTTTTTTTTTTTTTTTTACTCATTTGAGAACAATCTGACAATTCAATACATAACTACTCGTCAGTCATTTAATCTAATCTTTCCAAATGAGATGGCTTAGCGTGGATCATTAATATTAATATTAAATCCCCTTAGCTTGTTGCCTTGAGGAGATCAGCAGCACAATTTAATTTCCTCCACAAAATTTCATTCTGGCTAAAGTCATTTGAATAAATCACATCATGTCTCTGTTTGACCCTGACCAGTCTACCGGTAATATTTCAAATACCTCTCTTTCTTATTTTATCTGTGTTTTTAGCTTGTTAGGGATTGACACACACAAAAAAAGTTTAGGCTTTTATCCAAAGCTAATTACAACTGATTAAGTTAAGATCTTGCTCAAGCACCCAACAGAGGTAGCATTATAGTGTTAGTGGTGGCTCGGTGGTTATGGCACTGATCAGAAGGTTGTGAATTCAAAACTCAGCACCACTCAAACTTCAAATGCTCAATTTGTAAGTCATTGTATTTCGTTTGTGAACATCTTGCTTGGAGAACACAGTAGACCCGAAGTAATTTTTCACTTTATAGTGCGGTACTGGGTCTCCGGTTAAAGCACTGGACTACTGAATGATGAGTTGTGAGTTCAAATCCCAGCATCACAAAACTGCCACTGTTGGGCCCTTGAGAAAGACTGTCTCATTGATAAATTTCTTTGGATTAATGCATCAGCCAAGTGTGTAAAAATAAATAAATATGTAGAACGCTTGGGTGAGAACAACTTTACAGTAGCATTGCAGTAGCATAATGACATTTCCCAAAATAGACTGAAACTTACACCCAAAACACAAGTTGTTCCTTCTGATTGATATATCATTCAATCCTTTACATATTTGTCCTGGTCAGATTCACGGTAATCTCACAAGTCAGACTTGTTTTCAAGAGGTGGGAAAAACCCACACAGGCCCAGGAGGAACCGCGAAACTCTGCAAAGGTGACCACAGTTCGGCACTGACCCAGCAAACCCTTGGAACATGAACTCATAACATTACCCATTATGCCAACTCACCACTGCAGCAGGAACACGCTCAAGTATAACGAGCTCACCCTATGGATTAATTAACTAAGCAACGTTTACCTAATTTACTGATTCATAGAAGTCTTTCAGCAAAGAAATGTCAAAGTACAAATCAGTAAAAATATGTACAAATACTAAACAATAAGTATGCAAAATATGTATGCTGTTTAAAAAGTTGTACACGAATGAAATATGGACACAAAGTTTATATGCATACTTATTTATCAAAAATTTAAATATACATACTTAAAAATCAGTTTGCACAATAAATACAGTAAGCTACTGTAGTAGACGAATTAACATGCTATTTGGTGCTGCTCCAAGCTAGAACATTTATTTGAAAAACACACTGAAACACAGGGAAAAATTAACCTCCATCTTAAGGTAACCATGGGGTTGAGGGTTACTTGTACCCTTGCAGAGAATGTGAAGTTTCAGGATTTGTTGTTATTCTAAAACAACTGGGCTTTGCAAACTGCTACCCTTCCACTGTTTCACATTTCTCTCATTTTACCTCTGATATAAATATAATCCGTCAAGAATGTCTCTGAAAAGACCAACCCAAGCTAATATATCTTGGCCCTCACATGAATCAACTGTCAAAATTATATAAAACTGTCCATAGGCAGCAGACCACAGTAAGCCTTATTGTTTACTTTGCTTTTACTGAATCATACAGACTATTTATCCTTGTCTAGACATATTTCTTGCTGTTTCTGCTAAACATTGCAGAAGTATCAGAAGCTACTGATACTGACTGACAGTACAAAATCTCTGGGAAATGATTCCTCAGAATGCTGTCTAGACAAAGAAAAAGGAACATAATGAACCACAAACCACATGAATATCGGCATACATTTCTCAGCGAAATACACATAGATTGTGTTTATTTCTCAGACTTTCCCCACTCACAAACCACTGACATTGCATTCTGGGTGATGAGGAAATGAAGGCATGATTTGCATTTGTATAAGCATGTGAGATCGAGTCACATACATGAACGTCTTGTGTCTTGTCTCCATTCTGAGTCTTTTACTGATTAAAAGAGTTATCAGTTACTCCAGTTTTCTCATTGTTAGTCTTCGACTTCATACAGCGGGATACTTCTCCAAATGAATCGTATTAATATGAATCATATCTCTCTTCATACCAAATGTTTATTAAAACTGATGAGGAATGTGCATTGTACTTGAAAGAACATGAATGCTGGGATAAGCTCTTGGAACAAGAGAAAAAAGGAAATGCTCAGTTCAGTCTTGTCGCCTATTCTGATGTAATCAGGCCTCATGATAGTGAGAAACTGAGATGTTAAACAAAGAATAAGACCCGCTTAATTACCCGCTAATACGTGTTCCTTAAAATAAAGTGTTACCCAATGATGTGCTGCAGCTATCTTGATGTCTTTGCTACTATAATCGGATAAAGTTGTTTACAAACAGTTTTCCCTCTGCCTGATCACTTCTTTCTGACATTTTGTCTCGTTTTCATTTGTTGAGGAAAATTTCATTATATAACATCAAAGATTATGTGTCCAAGGGTGATCGTTCATATATTTATCATTTTGGTTTTTGCCATAAAAAGCTCGTTATAGACAAATTTTCCATTTTCTTGTGGTAGCCAAAAGTCTTAATCCAATGAAATTATTCTTAACATCTTTCTATTCGTTCTCTAAGCACTGACTGTCTTTCATAGAGTCACAGTCCACGGCACAGATTTTCTCTGAGGAACAGACCACCATTTATTCTTGGCTGATTTTTTAAAACCACTTCACTGTAATAGATTTCTGTGTAGTTCTCGGTTGAAATAAATACATTTTCTGCTTATGAAATGTCTGATTTTGCTCCAAGGATGGTTTGCTCTGTCATTTTCTTGGAATGTTACCTTTAATCACGTAATTTGTCTTCAAAAGCTGACTCATTGATTGTTGAACGTTGAACATTGGGATGAAATCCTACGAGATAACGAGAAAGGGATATTATCATAATGGTAAATCGATAGCTTAATATTTTAATAGCTTAATATATTGTCCATGTTAGACCTGACATGAACAAAAACGATTAGTGGTATTTGTTACTTGTAATGATGAGCTCTGTGATGCTTAGGTTGAATGAATATGTTATCGCTGTGCTTCCAGGTGAGAGACAGGTAATTAGTGTCTCTTCATGCAGAACAATCATATCGGGCTGAGCTAATAACAGTGCTTCCTCGTTCGATTGTGATGATGACGTGCCTAATAAAGGGCGTGTGTTTATAAGAAAAGCGGATACGTTTTCTTATAACGTTTTCTTATAATAGACGTATCGTAGCAAGTAAACATTTTGAAAGAAATTCCACTATTTCTTTTTATTTGATTGTTTTTAAACAAATAAAAGGTTATTCGGCCTATTCATGGGTATTTTTAATCAGTTTGAGCACGAAAGTTTCTTATTCATTTGGCAGATAGTTTTGGCTAATTTCAAACATCTGAAGAATTTCTAGAAAGAAGCAACACACACGACAACACACATATGTGCTTCGTATATATAATATACTGTATGTTGTTGTAGCTGTAACATTGATTTGGTGAATGAAAGAAAGGCTGCTAAAGAGCAAGTCTAATTTAAATATATATATATATATATATATATATATATATATAATTCCGCATATATACGCATCCTTATGTTTCCTGTAACAATGGCTGTCAAGTAGCTAGCTCAGAAGCCAAATACACCAAATAATACACAAACCCAAGTTACATAAGAAGGTAAAACAGCAAGACATGCATTTCAAAGATGTACTGACCATCCAGATGGCTGAAATCAAAATTCCAATTCCAAATGCAGCAATGTCTCACACTTTCCAAACTTCCTAAGTGATGTTCATGATACTTATGCATAAGTCTCCAATTCACAAGTGTCAAAGGTTTGCTAAACGGAAGCGTCTGTTTAGGAATGGACAGCCAGGCTGCTGAGTGCCTCAAAAGAAAAGCGTTCACCCTAGCTTCCTGAGATCGCAAGTTCATGACAAGGAGTCCACGAGAGCAAAACTGGCCATGCTCTCTGCTAGTGTAAGCTCTATCAGTTCGAGAGGCACTAGTAGTATGTGAATGAGATCTGTTAGCACTTTCCTCCAAATGTGTTCTGCTATCCTGTAATATAGTATGAGTAGCAATTTGAAAAAGTGCAGCAGTCGGTTTCGGAGAAAGCCTAAACACACACATACACGCACACACATGGCTTCAGGCTCAAAGCTGTGAAAGGACATCATGGTCAGGAGGGGTGTCAATGTTTAGCCAAGCAAAGAACCAGACCTCATTTGAAGAGGGAGATCTAATGTAGTGTGGCTGAGCTGGTTCTTTAAAATTCAATTAAGACGTCTTTGTTTATCAGCTAGCTCTGTAATATCTTCGCAGTGAATAACTGTTAGCCTAGCGTTCTCTCTCTGTTCACTTACAGGAGTTTGTCTATATCCTAGCAAGTATAGCCTATATGATGTATATTTTTTTTTCTACTGCACATACACTATATGGCCAGAAGTTTGTGGACACCTGACCATCACACCCATACGTGGTTCTTCCCCAAACTGTCGGCACAAATTTGGAAACGCACAATTGAATAGGATGTATTGTACACTTTACATGCTGTAGCATTACATTTTCCCTTCACTGGAACTAAGGGACCCAAACCTGTTCTATCGTGACAATGCCCCTGTGCACACAGCGAGCTCCATGAAGACATGGTTCGCCATGGCTAATGGGAAAAACTCGAGTGACCTGCACAGAGCCCTGACCTCAACCCCACTGAATATCTTTGGGATGAACTGGAACACATCATTGCCTGCTTCTCTAATGCTCTTATGGTTGCTCTTACACTACAGCCATTTTCCAAAATCTAGTGCAAAGCCTTCCCAGAAGAGTGGAGGTTATTATAACAGAAAAGGGGGGGGGGGGGGGGGTAAATAACTGTGTATAACTCTAAAGCCTCTTTGTGAATTATGTTTCTTACCAGAATTTCAATTCACTGTAAATTGGTTGTAATAATGAGGTGTAGTGTCACGTCTACTTTAAGTTCCTCAGTAACCCTTGATATCAATATCTTTTAAACACCGATTAACGGTCTTGGATAGCAAAGAAATGGGAGAAAAGAATCAGAGGTGCCAATCATCCAGTGCAGCACCAATTACCCAAAATTCGGCTGATCAGCTTCCTAATGTTTGATGCACCAGACATTCAGCTTGCAGCTACACAGCTGGGTATACACAGCTGCTTGTTAAAGCTTTTGTGGTGCTTTTGAGTTTAGGTGTTAAATGTGAATAAGTAGACGCTAACCTTGAAATAGCCTTAGGAATCAAAACTGCTAAAGACTTATGAGAGCAGGAGGCACGTACAGTTATAGTGGCAGAATTATCAGTATATCAGTATATAGGCGTGTGTGTGTTCATTTCCTTTGGTTTATCTCTAGGGAGAAATAATGCCTTAATGTAGTCATTTGTTCTTTGGGGCAGAGTGATATTAAACTCTGCACAAACCTAAATATCAGGAAAGTTCATCCTCTATCCATCTTCGTCCATTTGACCTTTTCAACAGAGACCAGGAATGATATGTCTCAGTCAGATCTCACTGAGACAGAATAGCCCTCTGTAGACCCCCTGTGTTTGTGAATGTGTGGATTGGAATAGGTATTCATGGATATGTAGTATTTCATCAAAGCTCTGAACCAGAAATAGCCAGAAATAGTACTCCTGGAAAAGAACAAGTGATGAAAACAAATGATGAAAATGACCACCATGTTAAGTGTGGTAGGGAGATTGTGTTTTGTACTGGAACGTAATGGAGGTCAGGACGGAAGCAAGTGCAGGTAAGAGCTTTTATTAAAGAGAGGCAGTCAGACAAATCCAAATCATGAGACAATAGCGTGGTAAAAAAAAAAAACAGGCAATGGGTCAGACGATTGGCAAACAGTCCAAACAAGGCAAGGCAAAAAGACGAGGTCGTAAACAAGAACAAGATGAAAACCAGAATAAACAAACACAGTATCGCGGCTTGGTAACGACAGAGATGGAAGGTGACCGAGCGTATACTTCACAGAGATTTAGTGTTCGAATGGACTCGTTTATGTGTAGTGTGAGATTGGAAACAGGTGTGTGTGATTAGAATGAAGGTTCTAGGAATTGAGGTCCATGGTGGCCATGTTTCTAGGCCGCAGTGCATGATGGGAGATGTAGACACTGGTTTGCTGTGATATGACAAATAGCAAATAGTCAGGAAAATAGCAAAAAAGATTTTTTAAAAACGGCTAAAAGAATTGCTAAAGCTTCAGAAACAACAGAATAGTAAACAGTACATTAGCCTACCTGTCTTTATTTTAGACTTACAGGTTTAAAAAATAAATCTTGTACTTGACACATGTGTAAATATATAAAGGTATCCAAAGTGTTAAAAGAGCATCTATCCATGATGCAGGACACCAATCCATTTTCTTCATGAGAAAGGAATTTTCATTCTTAGGCACTTTTGATAAGTTCAATTTGTAGGAAATCTTCCCAGAGTTCCAGTACAACTGTGTGTGTACTGTAGATGTATTTGAGTCATGAATCACATAACCTATGTCTATGTTATGAAAATTGGTTCCTTAAGAGTTTTGCTCTTTTACACAAGTGAACATTTGGGTTCTGGACAGGCTTAAACTCCCAGTTATACATGCATAGGATTTAAAGACTCTTTTGGAAAGCATATAAGACATTTTGCTATACTCATGCAGGCACACAGATCTGTTTAATATAAATCAATTAAAATTCAGCAATACGTACTATATTCATTATAATGATGTATTCATCTTCATTAACTACTGTATCTAGGTCACGGTGGATCCAGGATCTATCCCATGAATACTGAACCCAGAAACCCATATTGACAGAAACCTAATATGGATTGGATGCTACACACACACACACACACACACACACACACACACACATATATACATGTAGGGGCTATTTTGTATAGTTGATCTGCTTACAGGCATGTTTTTATAAGGTTGGAGGAAACAAGAGAACCTGGAGAAAACCCATGAGGACAGGAGAAATTCCACAACTTATCATAGAGGTTAGAAATTGTTGTCATTCCTCCATGATTCTTCACTGAGGCCTTTAACTACATTTTATGAACGGGTCTGAAAAGCCTCAGTCTCAGTCTTTTTTTTCTTTCACTTTTTCCTTATCTGTCTCCCATGTTTCTTTTCAAAGATCTAACTAATGGAAGCTGTGCATGTACTGGAAGGTCAGATGGATGAGAAGTCTTTTATGTATTATTTTTAGGGTTATTTATTTATTTATTTATTTTGGGGTTTGTTTGATTTTTTTTTACATCATTTCCTGACTGTAAAAATGTAAACTATGAGAACAAGGTGGATTTTTTTGTTGTTGTTGTTTAAATCTAGAGCTGGATTTGAAGTATATATGGCACCCAGTGGAAGTCTCAGTGAGATGCCATTATCATTTATTAAAGCACTAGAGTGCTCTGGAATAAAATATGACTAAGGTAATGTCTTCAAGCTGACAGATGGAGTGCAGGTTTTGTGTTTTTAATAAAAGCAATATAGCAGACAAGCAAAACAGCTAGGCGATAGTCAGAAACGCGAAGCAGGCGAATGGTCAAAAACACTTTTCCTGACAGGCAGATAACAATGGCTTGGAATTGACTTATACATAATGTTGGAGTGAGACTTCACAAAAAAATGAGTGTGATTTCAAACAGGTGAGTTCCATTACCTATCAGGTGTTGACTGGAGGTCATGTGATGAGGTTGTGTGCTGAGGATCATAGGAATTACAAACTTATATGGGTACCAGGTCTCTATACAGTTGTCTACATAACAAATCATTGCAGTAGCACTTGCAATTCGGGCCAAAATTCATACATCATTATATCTGTGCTTAAGTTGGTGACGATTCCTTGTAAGCATTTTGATCAACTCTAATAATGCCTCATAAAGCTGTATATCAAGTCAAGTGGCTTTACTGTCATGTCAACCATATACAGTACAGCTGGTACAGTGCACAGTGACACGAAACAACGTTCCTCAGGACCATGGTGCTACATAAAACAACACAGGACTACAAGAGACGATACAGAACTAAATAAGACCTACACATTTGTCAGATATAACAGGTAGTGCAAAATAATAACAATCTAATAAAAAAGCTGTGAATGTAAACATTACATACTATGACATAGTATTCAGTAGATAAGTGTATACCATATATGGACATAGCAGTTATTGCAGTAGCAGCCAGGTAAAGAAAAAATAGTGATTTTGAAGAAATTAAATACAGTTGTGCTCATAAATTTACACACCCCTTGCAGGATCTGCAAAATGTTGATCATTTTTGTTTTTTAATAAAGAAGGATCGTTAAAATTGCATTTTTGTCTTTGTTTTTTTATTTATCTAGTAATGCCCTAAGGAAGATATTTCATTTACATATAGTTCACAATACACAATAATTGAATTTACACACAAAAAAAAGCAGTTCAAACTTAAATTATTATTATTTTGTTTAAAGGTTTTATTTTTTCACTTATTACTGCCCTTCAGGAGCTAAATAAGATATTTGCATGTTTTCCAGAAGATAAAATAATAACAATTTACACCGATCATCCTGTTCAAAAGTTTACACCCCCTTGGCTTTTAATGTATCGTGTTGCCTTCTTGAGCATCAGTGAATGTTTGAACCTTTTGTAATAGTCGTGTACGAGTCCCTCAGTCGTCCTCGGTGTGAAACGATGGATCTCAACATCATATAGCCGCTGTTGGAAAGAGATCAAATATGCAGAAGATGCTGGAAAAGTAAAGAATGTGCAGGACCTGGAGCATTTTTCTGAAGAACCGTGGACAGTGTAACTGCCCAGGACAAACAAGGGACTCATGAAGAACTCTTACAAAACATAAACACAGTCGTCGATCATCCAGGTAACGACACACGGTATTAATAATCACGCGTGTATAAACTTTTGAACTGGTTCATTTGTGTAAATTCAGTTATTATTGTGTCTTGTTGACTATATGTAAACATCTGTTATGTGAAATAACTTACTCAGGGAGGTATTAAAAAAATAAAATACAGGTAGTCAATACAGAAATGTAAGGGAAATGGGGTGGTGTTCAGTGTGTGTGTGTGTGTGTCTTACAAAGAGCAGTTGTTTTTGTTTGTTTGTTGTTGTTTTTTTAATCTATGTATATTGGCTTTATAGAAAGTGTTACCATCATTATGGTAAGAAATTACACGTCAGGAAATAACACCAGCCTGTAGGTTTCATTTGGTCTCCTATTTTTGCTGTAGTGTTCAATACATTCCCTCTAGTCCAAAATATTTTTTTGCTTAATCCATTAAATTGCTCTCCCTTGTGCTTGCATGCAGTCTCATAGCTGAGAGTGTGAAATGAATGTAAATGCCTCATTTCTCCCTCAGACCCTCATCACTCTCAATATTCTGTAACCTTCTGTCCTGTCATTCTCAAGAATTTGGTTGCATTTTTCCCTATTCATCCAGGGCAGTTCCGACATTGATCAATTCTTAGCATAGCATTTTCAGACTAAATTAACCTTCAGTCTTTCTTCTCTCCTTCATGGAGTGTTTTTTTCTCTTGATAATACCTTACAGCACTGAACTTGCTGTACTATTAGTTTCAATCTGCTTACTGATTCATTCCTAATAGTTAACTATTATTACGTGTTACGGTACCGCCGGCAGATGGCGCTGTGGCGACAACGAGCACGAGCAGCTTGAGAACGCGCACGTGCACGTGATTGAAGTGCTAATGGACGCTAAAGCTGGGTTAAGTGTCGCCAGCTGTCGGCAATCAAGAGACTGTTTACTTAAATCCCTTGCGGTGCTGCGCACAGTATGAAAGTGTTAAAACCACGCCAAGAGGAGATGGACTAACAGAAGACGATGGAATGTATAATGGTGCCAGGTTGTGATGTTGCCATGCTCTGTCTGTTTTCCTGTTACTTAGTTTAAACCCTGTTGTAGTTGAGTGTTTGTCCTGTCGTAGTCAAGAAAGTTTATCCTGTCATAGATAAGAATGTTGATGCCATGCCCTAGATAAGAGTGCTTATATTACGCTATAGTCAAACGAGACGTTCCTGCCATTGTTAGAGGATCGTTTCCTGTCTTGTTTATAGTTAAAGGAGAACTGTTTGAGGTAAGCTTCATGCTCTTTGCTTGAGTTAGCTTTGTTTAGCTCTGGTTTCCTGCTTCCTCGTGTGTTTTTATTTAAGTGGCACAATAAAGACTGCTCTCCTGTGCTTACTTCCTGTCTCCAAGTCCTGTTAATTAACATCAAGATAATATTTTGAAAAATAATCTAGGACTTTAAGGGGTTAATTACCTGTCAGCTACAGAACTGGACTGATACCGTGGTGTTCAAAAGTCTGAGACCATATTGAAAATTTGTTTTTTTTTTGTTTTTGTTTTTTTTAAATAGGAAATAAACATGTTTTTAGAATTTTCAAATGTTTAAAACAAAGTAAATATCCATCCATTTTCTGTACTGCCTTCTCCCAGAGAACTTGAGGCATGAGGCAAGGGACACTTTGCTAGCCCATTGTGGTGCACAATCACATGCCCATTTACACGCTATGAACAATTTAGAAATGCTAATTGGCCTACAGCACATGTCTTTGGACTGGGGAGGAAACTCCCGAAGCACAGCGAGAACATGCAAACTCTGTGCACTCAGGATTGAGGCTGGATTCGAACTCTCTACCCCTGGAGGTGCGAAGCAAATGGGCTAACCACAAAGCCATGTGCCCCCCATGTTAAATATCTTTTATATTTATTCAGGATTCTGCACTGTTTCACTAGGTCCATATTTTTTTTTGTGATATTGACTCTGTTAACTGCTATGAACAAAAGTGCAGTTTTTCATCATGCCTAATCTCTTCTCCTGAAGCACATGTTGGATTCGATAGATTAAAATCCGATGGATTTGATCTAAAATCACAAAGTTGTGGAGTCCATGCCAGCTCAAGTGTCAGGAAAAGCAAAAAGGGGCATACCAAATCCTATAACTCTGAAATTCATGTCATTATTTCAAAGGTCCTACTTTTCACTCGTCAATATAAGTTGTATTAAATTTGAAAATGATGCAGACTAGAAGTGTTTTCACTGCTCTCAGACTTTTGGATGCCACTATTCTGTATATATAGTTAATAAAAAAAAAAATTTCCTCTCGTACAACAAGCACTGATTGACTGTTATTGTCCTAAAATCACCCCAGATCATTTAATTTACCACTGCTTTGGCTTCCTTTGTTTGGTCTGTCTATAGTACTGACATCATTATTAGGTGGCATTTAGGGAAAGCACAGCCTGTCAAGTGTCCACTTCGCTCTAAAGTTCAATTAACCTCATGAATCGCTGAGGCAGAAAGTAATCTTGGTGAGTCAAGATGTTTTGTCCCTTCAGACAATGTCTTACTGAGTGTCTTTCATTCATTAATACCTCATTTCTTCAGTCAAGGTAACACCATTATTGTTGGAGCTTGACTGCTATAACCAGTGGAGTATAGGAACTGTTCTGATTAGCTAGGCGAGCCGATTCACAGCATCCATTAATTCTTTTGACGGAGCACAAATTGAGACAGTTGACACATACAAATATTTGAGTCCTTGGCTGGGTGGCAAATTTTCTTTTAAAACCCGTGTGGAACAGTTTACCGATTAAAAAATTTTAATAAAATACAGATAGAAGACTTGCTTTTCAGTTGTTTATCCATTCAAATATATATTGTCCAAATCTGTATCTGTTTTACCTGTGCTGTATTACGGTGATTACTATCGATCCGTCTCAAACTACTTTCAAATAATCAGTAAGAGCTTGAGTGAAAGTCCACATCAAACATCAGAATGAAGGAAAAGTGTGATCCTTGTGACTTTAACCGGGGTGTGGTTGTCGGTGCAAGATGGGCTGGTTTGTGTGTTTCAGAAACTGCTGACCTCCTGGGATGTTCACACACAGGAGTAGCTAGAGTTCTGTGAGCAACAATTCTGTGGGTGGAAACACCTTGTTGATAAGAGAGGTCAGAGGAAAATGGCCAGATTGGTTTGAGCAGCCAGGAAGTATAAAGTAATATAATCATGTAATCACTCTTTGCAACTGTGGTGAGCAGAAAAGCATCTCAGCATTCACAAAACATTGAATTATAAGGTGAATGGGCTACAACAGCAGAAGACCACATTGGGTTCCGTCCCTGTAATCCAAGAACAGGAATGGAGACTTGCTGAAACCGGACAGTTGAAGATTAGAAAAAAAAAGCATAACCTGGTCTTTTTCCTGGTCTGTGCCCAGATTCTTGTTTTTAGCTGACACGACTGGAACCACAGCTGGAAAGAGTATTGACTTAGTTTCATTTATTATAGTTTACTGCTTTTTATAGTGTTTTTTTTTTTTTTTTTTTTTTTTAATGCAGAAACATAAAATTTCAATATTTTTGAAGCTATCTTTGCTCTACAGCATATCTGCTGCAAGACTTTTGTACAATACTGTATACATACAGAGCCCTCCACTAATATTGGCACCCTTGGTAAATATGAGCAAAGAAGGCTGTGAAAAATGACTTCATTGTTTAACCTTTTGATCTTTTGTTTAAAGAATTCACAAAAATACCCTGCTCTCATGGTGGATATCAAACAATTGTAAACACAACACAGGTTTATAAAAAAAATATCTTTTTGAACAACAGTAAAGACAAATTTCCACAGCGCTCTTTGCTCATATTTACCAAAGGTGCCAATATTAGTGGAGGGCACTGTACATATATATATATATATATATATATATATATATATATATATATATATATATATATATATATATATATATATCACACTCAGAAAAAAAATAAACGTGCAAAATTACATTTAATATACAGTCGCCTAAAAAAGATCACTTTTTAGGAGACTGTATAGAGAGAGAGAGATTTACATTTTCAAGAAACCATGCCTCCAGCATCTTCTGTCCTTGTCCGAGGGTCAAAACATTAAAAAGTTTTGTATGGGGGAAAACAGTCCTCTATCCCACAGTTTCCAGTGCTATGGTCTAGTGCATCTAAGACTGCAACTGACAGCCACCCTTCGTTTTGCACTTTGTGACTCAATCCATGTCAGTGGATCCATGTCGCCATTTTGGATTTTTTTTGGTTAAGTCTGACAGGGTTTTGTGAATGGGTCGGTCATCAGACACTCACGGTACACTTAGGCTTATTTGTTCGTTTCATGGGGGTCATTAGGATCACTCTTTGTCTGACCTCGCTTCTTCTCAGGTTTGTTCATCACAGGTAGCTCTAATGGAAGCATTAATGGGACCATATCAGACATGTCCCACTGGATGGAGACCCCAGGGTAGACCCAGGATCAGCTGGAGAGAGATTGGGTTTGGAAATATCTAGGAATCCCAAAGGAGGAGCTGGAATCTTTGGTCAGGAATTTGGAGAAGCCTGGATTGAACTAACAGATCCTGTGATTAAATTTTGGGGTTCTTGGAGACTTCTTTTTACATCACACAATCTGCTCTTGGGTTGAATTTACTGGGATGGCAAGTCCTGGACAATTTGGCAGTCTTTTGAAATCTGAGCCCCTTGTAGATTGTTTTCCTTACAGTAGAATGATGTATTTCAAATAATTTGGAGAGACTCATAGGCATCCACAACTTTTTTTTTTTTTCTGAAGGCCTTAATGAACTCCCTAGATCTTGGCATGATGACGCCACATACCTCAATAGCAAAGGGAACACCCGACACTAGATTAGAGGGGTTTAAATGAGACACTTACCACCTGCACTCCCTAAACAGATTCTAATCACTGGAACCCGATCTTGAATACTTGATTCAAATTATATGTATTTGAAGGTGTGATAATTGTAGGGGTGTACCTAATTTTTCCATGTGACTGACTTGTTTTTTTTGTTAATTGTGAAAATTACTACAAAAGATACATTTTATGTGCCATTTCATAGTGCGTAGACATCTACAATCACTGTGTTTTGTCTTCTTTGAAGGTTATTGTAATATCATAACCAACATGACTTTCCTCCCAGTTAACACCGTGTCTGTATGCTGTCTTTTAGCCACGGATTCTTAATAAATGTGATAACGCATGAGAGAACATTTGTCATACAGCCATGAGCTGGCAGCCAGAACTAATGCCACCTAACACAATGTGGCTCAATTCACCATCCATGTTTTCTATTCTTCTACATTTTAATCAAACTGAGAGTGCATTGAGGAAGTCCTACTGAGGTGCGCCTGCCATTTAGATTACAGATTGCATGCTTTACAATAGATTTATCTGTAGCCAATGACTTCAAGGTTGACTTTAGTCTCCCCCATATACACTGTTTTGTAACCATCATAAAAGTCATTTATGGCCTGTGGTGGGTTTGAGTAAATTGCTTTCTCAGTGTACAGAATTTACACATGCCTTTTTTATTATTATTATTTAGGAGCATTGAGGAGTTCTGGGTGTGTGTGTCCTTTTCTTCTTCTTTTTTTTTTTTCCAAAGCTGAGTTTATGTATTTATGTTTATTTGATCTTACTGTCAGAAAGCCTAATGCATGCACTTGTGTGGCCCTCCGTCTTGGTGTGGGCTGTGATGTGTGTGTCAGGTCAGCCATGCCAGCCAGATGAGTTTGAATGCCTGACAGGAGAGTGTGTGTCAGGAAAGTACGTATGCGACTTCACCCGAGAATGTTCGGATGGCAGCGACGAGAGCAACTGTAAGTATTAAAGCTCACTACTATCATCTAGCTTTGTGCTAAATTCTTCATGTTTATTGACTCTATTCATTATGTTTTGATGTGCTCGGTTATTTAAGACGTTATGTGTTATTGTTTGCTAACTGCTAACCTAAAAAGTGAGCTATTAAACTATTGTTATCTGTATTTCACCATGTTTGGTCCTACTTTAATTCTGCCTGGGGATGTAACAACTGATAAGTCAATTGCTTAGTAGTCTCAAAGATTCTTTCATAAGATTATCTCACAACATTCAATCCTTATAATCTTTAATCATTTGATAATTATAATCTCTCCATCTATATCATTTTCAAATATTTCAATCATGTGCAAATTCAATCTCTCTTCTCTGAACTATTAATTATATTCAATGTAGTATGTTGTGGACTATGTGAGATATATAACTTTACATTATTCAGAACATTAGCAGCTTCCTGTTTTAGTTCATTGACAGGACAATATGCTTTTAAATGAGCTGTAATGTGTAAACACCTCGGTTTATGGCACAGAAAAAAAGAGCGGATCTCATAAAATGGCGTATCATTGGGGAAGCTTAGAGATGACACGATGTTTTTATTACCACATTTGTAGCCTCGGTTGTGTCTTTTGGATAAGGAAACATAGCTGGTATTATGTTTACTAACTTCATAAATGTCTTCTAAGTAATTCTGATTAAGTGTTAGCTCTCAGTTTTGGACAAATTCCCAATAAATGAAGATGGGACATTGTCTGAGCCATCCTGCTGTTAGACGTTAACAGCCATTTTCATTAAGAGCAAGCCTTATTTTTACTGTCAGCCTTAATGTTTTTTATACAACATGAAAACAATATTCATGTCCAAACCAATACAATCGAAAATATTCCTTTATAATAATAATAATTCCTTAGATTTATATAGCGCTTTTCTAGACACTCAAAGCACTTTACATAGTATTGGGGGGGGTCTCCTCAACCACCACTAGTGTGTAGGATCCACCTGGATGATGCAATGGCAGCCATAGTGCTCCAGAACTCCCACCACACACCAGCTATTGGTGGAGAGGAGAGAGTGATGTAGCCAATTCAGGGATGGAGGTTATTAGGGGGCCATTATGGATAAGGGCCAAGTCTTTAGTCAGACTGTTTTATCTATGTCTCTTAAATTTGATTTATGAGAAAATCTTTTTGCTTTTTTTCTGTTTGGTTGTTTCTTTGTACAAACTGGATGACTTTCTCAAGTTCGATTTTTGTCACGAAGTGATATATTATGCAAGATTTGCAATAAATACTGCTGTCATATAGCCATATTTCTCTTTCTTCTTCTTGCCGTATACATAATAGAAAACCTGTACACCATATGGACCTGTTTAGCAGTCTCTTCTAATCTCAACTCTTTTCCTCATTAGCATTACTAACCTTATTAGCTATCACTCACTGTGTTGTTTTCTTTTACATTATCTGTATGAACTTGTAGTGGGTCATACGCCGCACTCACTTCTCATTCTTCCCACTGGGTTTTCTGGGTATTCCATATCCAGTGGACCTGTTGTTGGTTTTCTCTCCATAAACCTGGCCCTTTTCTTCACTTTGGGTCTGATTTTCCACTTAACTCATTACCCTTTGAGTAGTTAGGCTAAAGAGCCATGCTGCCAGGAATTATGGTCATGTGGTTGATGTCTGAAGACAGACACCAGGGTTAGGGTTGAACATGGCAGTTCAACTGCTAGGTCATTATCATCCTGTAAGAATAGATATGCACCTGTAGGCACAGCATCCTTGATAGTGCTATACAACCCACGGCACGTGTTCCTGCTTTGGTCGGAATGAAACTCTGCAGCCATATTGGCCTTTTGCAGATATGAACACTCCTGCTTTAAATGCAGTACACATTAATATATTTTAAACAGGGATGATACTGACATAGTGCTTTAAGGTTTGTAATAGTAATAAAACTTTATTTAGCAACTCTATGTAAAGCATCCAGTCTAGCTTTGTGCTAAAAGTTAAGTATTCTCTTAAGTGAAAGAATATGCAAAAGAAAAACGGCCCTACAACAAATAGCTGTTTCAGAATCCTGAGTTGTAGTTTTATTTATTATAAATCTGCTTTAGGTCCTATATTATATTTCATATTACCTTCACAAGCCTGTATCATGTAGGCTATATATATTGTAACCAAAGAAAGAACTCTTTAACACTGACAGGGGCCACACAATACATCATCATGAATCACGACTTACTGAAAATGCTAGCCACACTGGCATCCTAATATGTGGTAGAAATGATTAAGATTCCAGCTAGGTCACTGTGTGCAGTACCAGCTCCTATTAATGATGCTAAGATTGATAACAGCTGATGAAGCAATAATTCCCCAAAGCTTGCTAGATCTACAAACTTTTCAGAAGTGAGTTATCAGCCTATGGCTAGACCCCAAACACCACAGACAGAGGCATGGAAGCTATTGTGAAGCTATCTGTGAATAGTGTGCATACCTAATCCTGGATCTGATGTGCTCCCCAATTCACAAAAATTCACCATGGACTGCTAGACAGCTGCAAGCCCCTATCTATCTATAAAGGTGTATGTAGCTGTCATCTCAAAGCATCACATCACAGCATGGATGGCATCCCTTCTTATGATTTTTCTGAAAGGGGTGAGACATCTCCATCCTCTCGGTTCACTTAGGGATAAGGTACAGGCTCTCCCCTTGAAGGCTTACTTGCCACTCTAGGAGAACGGACTCCTCTTTATTGAAATTATTTCGAGGCATGCCACTTCAGGAAGTCTCTGGCATCAATATGCACTTTTTCTGGATTCCACAAAATTAACCTCATGCTTCCCAGTTGCCTGGGTGTGACAATCATCATCAAATATCATTCTGATTAGTCCTAGGGAATGTCTGTTATCCAAGTGATTCTCACTGCCCCTAGTGGTTACGCAGAGTGAAACAGAACAATAGTTATATATGTAATTGTTATAAAATATGTGCAATATAAGCAATACTTTTGAAAGTATGTGCCTAGTTTCAATGGGTTGTTACATTGAATCATAGCCAGAGGAGAGGGGGTGTAAATGCATTATATTTTTTATAAGGATGCTCCAATCCGATTCCCGATTTCGTGTCATCATAATCTACCAATACCGATCCTGATCCCGATCGTTCAAGCTTTATATAAGTGACATGAAAGCTTTCTGTTGACTGACACTGTAAAAAAAATTTCAGATAAAGTAATATCACAGATGTTGAATTGGTTATATTATTTACAGTAATGTTGCAGATTGTTGTTTTAATTAAGAATCAAATATAAACACAACAAATGTTCATTTTACAATGAACATTTTAATAGGCCTTTCAAAATAGATGTCAAATGGCAAATTTTTCATTGTTTCTTGAGACCTCGTAATAATTCCACACTGGTGATATGATTGCAGCACTAAAGTTTAACGTCACTACTAGTGTGAGGGAGGCACAGAAGGCGAGTGTGCTGGGCTGCCTCCCCACTCGGAAAGCCAGGGAGACCAGGTGGCCACAGTCACTAGTAGCTAGTAGGCCTGATCTAAGAATGATGATCAATGACAAGCAGGCAAAGAAGGAGTGGACCGGATGGGCTGCAGAGGGAGGTATCAGGGGACATGAGGTTGTTAGGGCAGGTAGCCCCCAGTATTACTGTAGGGCCCTAGCCAATGTCATCCCAGGTTTTCAGTGTTCTCTGGTCAGCGAGCTGTCACAGGGCAATGAAAATCTGATGATTTTCCTCCAACAGAATGTGAAAAAAATGTAACATCACTAAAAGACCATATGGCAGCATGAAAACTACTGTCAAATGTGTCTCCATGGGTTCTGTCCACCATAGAAAAGGGTTACTGGGGTCCAGTTCAGAACTCGAACACCCCCCGGTTCAGAGGTAGTCAGCACAGAGCAGAGCCTGATGTTAGCGCAGGAAGTATGATCTTTCTTGGATAAAGGGGCCACAGAACATGTACCCCTTTCTCTGAGGGAGGGAGGTTTTTACAGCCATTATTTCCTGATCCACAAAAAAGATGGGAGTATGCAGCCAATTTTATATAATCTGAACCGTACTCTTAGCACATAAATGTTCAAAATGTTCTGCATTTGGAGGCAACACGTACCAATATAATGTTCTTCCCTTCGGTCTAGCTTTACCCTCTCGCACCTCCATGAAGTGTATGGATGCCGCTCTGGCTCCCTTGCGACTCCAGGGCATCTGTGCAGTAAACTACCTGGATGACTGGTTAATTCTAGCATGATCAGGTTGAACCTCAAGAAAAGTATGCTTTCTCCAGTGCAGAGGGTGACTTTTCTACGGGTTATATGGGATTCTACTATAATGAGGGTGTATCTATCCCCAACATGCATAGGGTCAGTCATCAACATTAAGCAAGATAAAGCTGGGTATGGGTATCCCCTCCAGTCTCTACAAGAGACCTTTGGGGCTTATGGCAGCAGCAGCCAACATCATACCATTGGGCTTATTTCACATGAGACCATTTCAGTGGTGGCTGAAAAGTCGGGGTTTCATGTGAGGATAAAACACCTGAGAGTAATCAGTGTCACACAGTGATGCCTACGTGCTCTGAGAATTTGGAGGTGTCTCCAGTTTCTAGCCTCGGGTCATACTCGAGGGGCATCTCCGTATCACAAGATGGTAATGAGAGATGCCTCCCTCACGGGCTGGGATGCAGTCTTAGACAGCCATCAAGCTCTGGAGGCATATAAATATATGGTATATAAAGCTCTAGAGTGGCATATAAATTGCCTAGAAATGTGGGCCATATTTCTAACTGAAATTCTTTCTTCCTCAGTTGAGAGGCCACCATGTGTGACAGACAATACAGCGGTGGTCTCATATATTAAACAACAGGGAGGGTTACGTTCACGCCCTCTGTTCTGACAGGCACAACTAATTTATTTCTGGGCAAAGGGAAAGTTTTTGTCAGTGAGTGCGATGTACATTCTGGGTAACTAGAATGTGGGGGCAGACATCCTGTCGAGGCAGGGACTGAGGCCCGGGGACTGGAGGCTCTATCCACAAGTGGTGGAGTCCTTATGGCAGAGGATCGTCCAAGCGGAAGTGGATGTTTGCCTCCGAGGAAACAACACACTGCTTGCTGTGGTTCGCCCTCACTTCTCCTGCACCATTAGGGCTGGATGCCAAGTTACACATGTGGCCAAGGTCACCTCTGTATGTCTTTCCCCTGATCGCTCTGCTCCCACAAGTTCTAGCGAGAGTTCGCCAAGACCGTCTATGTCTGCTGCTAGTAGCACCTTATTGGCCAGCTTGAATATGGTTCTCAGACATAATATCCCTGCTAGATGGCACTCCCTGGGAGATTCCCGTTCGCAGGGATCTACTGTCTCAGGCCAGAGGGCTGAATTATAACCCTCGGTCGGAACTATGGATACTGTGGGTCTGGCCCCTGAGGGTCACCAGCTCATAGGTTCCGGTCTCTCAACCAAGGTTGTAGAGACCATGTTGAATGCTAGAATACCATCCGTGAGAAAATTGTATCCGCTCAAGTGGCGACGTTTTGTCTCGTGGTGTGAGGAACATCAGTCAGCCCAGTAAACTGTGCAATAGCTACAGTCCTGGAGGTCTTACAGGACATTTTTCAGCAGGGTTGGCTCCTTCTCCAATTAGGGTCTATGGGGCCACCAATTTGACCAGCCATGCCCCTATTGATGGAGCCTCTGTGGGGCAACATCGTGGTTTATGCATGGTGTCAGGTGGCCGATGCCCATCTGCAGACCATGCATACCTTCCTGGGACCTTTCTGTGGTCCTGTAAGGTCTTTCAGATGTGCCATTTGAGTCCTTAGAGTCAGCCTCAGAGAAGTTTCTGACTCTAAAGGTAGCTCTTCTGCTGGTCCTGACATCTCTGAAGCGAGCAGGAGATCTGCAAGCTCTCTCTGTTGCCCCTACATGCCGTGACTTTGCCCCTGGATTAGCCAAGGCCTTCCAATGTCCTAGGCCGGATTATATTCTTCAAGTGCCTATATCTTCTGCCAAGCCAGTAGTATTGCAGCATTTCTGCTCTCCTCCGTTCTTTACACCAGGACAAGAGAAATTGCACCTACTATGTCCATTAAGGGCTCTCTGTATTTACATACACTCCAGCCAGTGGCGTAAGTCGGATCAGTTGCTGGTCTGCTTTGGTGGCGACAGTAGAGGTGATGCTATATCAAAGCAACGCATCTCTAATTGGATAGTGGAAGCAATCTCTATCGCTTATGAGGCGTGCGGTCTCGCTACGCCTCTGGGCATAAGGGCTCATTCCACCAGGGGGGTTGCCTCCTCTAGTTTTATGAAAGGTTTATCCCAAGGGGTACCCTTACAGGATGTGTGTGCTGCGGCAGGGTGGTCGATGCCGCACGCATTCATTCGATATTACAGTTTGGACATGGATTCCACCCTGGACTCGAGGGTCTTGCAGTGACTCTCTGGCTCAGACCATTTTGAGCAGGCCATACCCTCAGTATGGGTCTGGGTTTGGGTTACGCATGTTACCATGTAACCTTGTTCCCTGAGAGAGGAACGAGATGTTGCATAGCTTTGTCATACTGGGGCATGCCTGTGAATCGCGTCTTTGCTTCAGATAATAGAGGCTGATGATATGGTTTACAGGCACCGTTTTATAGTCATGCAACACACGTCACCTATAAATAGGCATGATTTTACATAGACATCAGATACCAGATGCACACGAGTGCGCTTCCCACAGCATCAAGCTCACGCAGCATCTCGTTCCCTTTGCAGGGAACAGGGTTACATGCTTAACCCAGACAATTGTATTCGCATCTGGTGTTTCCATCCAGCCTTTTTTATGTGATATCCCAAAATTTGCATAAAAATGCATGCATGGAAACATAGCTATTGTGAGTGTGGATCAGAGTGACACTGGCTAATGGTCAGTAAAAACTGGCAGCTACTAAATTGAGTGAATATGCAGTAAAATAAATTCATTGATTGTGTATATAGATGTGGGATTTTTTTTTTGGTTTTACAGTACAAAATGATTCTGGTTTCCAATTGCTAAGGTACCCATTCAGAGAGATGTGATTTTGAAGATGGTCTTTGTGATCTACAAACACCAGACCCAAATAATTTGTGGACTCGAGGCTCATGCCTGACTGATCCTGGACCTCCATTAGACCACACTGGCAACCCTGCAGGTATGTACACTTTCTTTAGGCACTTAGTAGAAGTAATAAAACTGTTTATACATTGTTAATGTAATCTATGCCATCAAATGGAAAGCATGTGTGCACATTACAATATATTAAATACTTGTACATGACAGAGATATTTGAGGTACAGTGCCCTCCACTAATATTGGCACCCTTGGTAAATATGAGCAAAGAAGGTTGTGAAAAATTGTCTTTGTTTAACCTTTTGAACTTTTGTTTAAACACAAAAATACTCTGCTCTCAGGGATATAAACAATTGCAAACACAGCTTAGGTTTATCAAATATATATATATATATATATATATCTTTGTTAACTATAGGTGTGCAACAATTATTGGCACCCTTTTATTCAATACTTTGTGCTAGCTCCCTTTGCCGAGATAACAGTTCTGAGTCTTCTCCTATAAGGCCTGATGAGGTTGGAGAATACATGGAAAGGGATCAGAGACCGTTCCTCCATATGGAATCTCTCCAGATCCTTCACATTTCGAGGTCCACACTGGTGGACTCTCTTCTTCAGTTCACCCCACAGGTTTTCTATGGGGTTCAGGTCAGGGGACTGGGATGGCCACCGCGGGACCTTGATTATGTGGTCTGTAAACTATTTTTGTTGATTTTGATGTATGTTTTGGATCATTGTCCTGCTGGAAGATCCAACCACGGCCCATTGAAGCTTTCTAGCAGAGGTAGTCAGGTTTTCATTTAATATCTGTTGATATTTAATGGAGTCCATGATGCCATGTATCCTAACAAAATGTCCAGGTCCTCTGGCAGAAAAACAGCCCCAAAACATTAAAGATCCACCACCATATTTAACCGTGGGCATGAGGTACTTTTCCATATGGCTACCTCTCTGTGTGTGACAAAACCACCTCTGGTGTCTATTGCCAAAAAACGCTATTTTGGTTCCATCTTCCCATAGAACCCGATCCTATTTGAAGTTCCAGTAGCGTATGGCAAACTGAAGACGCTCGAGTTTGTTTTTGGATGAGAGCAAATTCTCCAGCTGTGATCCTTGGAGATTTTTTGGCCACTCGAACCATCCTCTTCACGGTGCGTTGAGACGATAGAGACACACGTCCAATTCCAGGTTGATTCATAACATTTCATGTTGACTGGAACTACTTAATTATTGCCCTGATGGTGGAAATGGGCATTTTCAATGCTTGCGCTATTTTCTTATAGCCACTTCCCATTTTGTGAAGCTCAACCAAATTTTGCCGCACACCTCAGCTATATTCCTTGGTCTAACCCATTTTTTTGAATGACAAAGGGAAATTGGCCTATATGTTAACTCATATTTATACCCCTGTGAAACAAGAAGTCATGTTTGGACAGTTTCCTGTTCCTAGTCACCCAGCTGTACTAAAAAAAAAAATGAAATATCAATGGGAATATACTTCAAATATATTTTTCTCACATGACTTCATAGGGGTGCCAATTTTTGAACACCTATATTTAACAAAAATTGTTTTTGATAAACCTGTTGTTTGCAGTTGTTTGATATTCATAAGAGCAGAGTATTTTTGTGATATTTTTTAACAAAAGATCAAAGTGTTAAACAGAGATAATTTTAAGTCTTCTTTGCTTATATTTACCAAGGGTGCCGATATTAATGGAGCGCACTGTATATCAAAGAAAGTAGTGTAACAATGTTCCCTTTTTTCACTTAGGACACTACTTGTTCTTGCACTCTGAAACTGGAGAGATAGTCATTGCAGAAATATCCAGTCCATTTTTTCTGCCCTCAGAGTCCTGCACGGTACTGTGTATTGCATGGATCAATATTTCCACGCTTATTCTAGAACATTATTTAAATTCTTTTACATTGTTTTTCATGTAGCTACTGGATTATGAGCATAAGATCATAAGAGGTTAAAACGATTGACAACTGATTGCCTTAAATTCCTACATAAGTCAGAGTTAAACAAAACCTCAGCTAGCACAGGCCTAGTGAACATATTGTAATGTTTTGTAAAATAATTTGTCTTATTGATGGATACATAAATGTGCAAAAATTCCTGAGTAGGATTTCATATATATTTATACACTGCAATTGTTGAGCAGGAAGGCACAGTGGTGCACTGAGTAGCTTTATAGTTCTCGGGTGCAGGTTTCAATCCTGGGCTCGGGTTACTGTCTGCTCGGGTTTCACATATTCTCTCTGTGTTCATGTGGCTTTCCTCTGGGTTCTCTGATTTCCTTCCACTTTCCAAAAACATGCACAATAGGTTGATTGGTTATACCGAATTGTAGCTTGCTGTAGGTGAATTCTCCCACCTTGCACTCAGTTTTACCAGAACTGGTTCTGCACCCACCACGACCATGACAAACCACTTACTGAAGATGAATGACTGAATAAAAAAATCTTGAGACCTGTACTGGATTATAAAACTTAGCATGATATATTTTATGATCCACATCCAATCCAAAAAGCATAGCTCATGAAAGAACATTAATATCCTATTTCTGATGTTTTCCCCTTTAGCATGTGCTAATTTGAGTGTGCTCATTCTTCATACTCTGCAGGTCACTTTCTACTATCACATTGGCCAGGTGGGTGGAGACTTACAGGTTCTGGTTAAATCCGAACCTTCAGGAGAGCAGAGACAAATCTGGATTCAGACAGGACTGAATAATGAGCCACTTACAAAGCCCTGGATAAAAACCTCAGTTACATTCAGACAGAGCCAGGAGTTTCAGGTATGTGTACATGTGTAAATTTACAAAGCCCCTTAGCAGTTTACTGAGCAACACTTAACATTATCGCTTTATAGATAAACTCTTAAGCATGATTAAGTGAATCTATGGATCACTTAGTTCTGTCGAATGTCCTGTGTTGCTTTATTTGATTTAGATTGCTTCCTTTAATGAGTGTCCTTAATTCAAACTGCCTGTAACATGGATGTTAATTTTCAGAGAACTGCTTGAAGGTGTGCTCAGTGTGAGCAAGAGAGAAAAGCGAAAATAAATAAATAAAGTAATCACTTCTTCAGGGGGAACTCTGAAACCTCTTCCTTGTTTGAAAGGTGTATTACCGATATGAACTGAATTACAATTCTGCCTTAGTCATTAATGAACTCTCAGCCATAAAGTGTGCTGCTGAAAAATCCATAAATTGGACTTTGACCAGTAAAACCTGTTATGGACTGGAATTATGGAGGCACGTTAAAATGGTTAGCAGACACAATTTACCAGAACTTACCAGACTGTTTTAGGACTTGACCCTTTTCTTCTTGCTGGTTGTGTTACTGCTGTTCCTCAGATTTTAAGAACATTCATTATATTTGGAAATTAAGGGTAAAAAAAAAAAATGTAAATAAAAAAGTGTTCATCTGTACATTATTGTGATTTTAATCCTAAGTATATTGTTACAAAATGTCGAATGTTGAGTTTGAAGTGGAATTATATTATAGGTAAAATGACTCTACAGGTAATATTTCGTGGACTGGTGTTTGGCAACATTGATCCTAACGAAGTTATTGCCTTTGATGACTTGTCGTTTAGCCCAGGCTGTGTGTCTACTGGAGGTAACATACAACCACACACCCCTAACATAATAACCTGATAACGTAATCAAACTTTACAATTCAATTAGAATTAGGTCAGCTTAAAATAAGGGTAAGAGTAAAGCTGATACTGAGCCTTTGAAGGAGATTAGGTTCGATTCCAGGGCAAAATTGGCAGCTCATATATGGATACACGGTATATTGTAGAGTAGATCATTTAAAAAAATTATGTAATTATAAGGAAGGAGATCATAAAATACTACTTGGGTGTATTAAAGGAAAGAGAAGGTTGATGAGTGCCATTTTTCATCTGGGAAAAGCCCCCATTTAACTGTTGCTGATTGTGCAAATTAAAAAGAGGTGAAATAAAGATGAATGACATTTATAATCTGTCTCAGTTATGTTATATAACTGTATAAGTTATCATTTCGGTTCTCATTTTATAGCTTACCTTTCCCTCTGCCACAGTGAAATATGTCCTCATGAACATGGGCTCAGTTTTATTTGTCTATAAATAACTGCACTACATCTTTCAGCCTTAATGCTATCTATTGTTGGAAGGAAGGGGGAGGGGGGGGGGAGAAAAAATACAGTTGCAGGATTTTGAGAAACAGGGAGTGATTGCACAATTCAACACCACATATTAACTGCTACTTTGATACTGACTGATCAACTGTTTAATTATTTGCTTGATTGCATGACTGTTTCATCACGATATTTCATTATAATCATCGTTACATTCATGAGACAACTCATCGAGTTATCGCATACAGTGTAATCAGTTCTTCAATAAAACTGATCAGTGATAAAGATTTAGATGAGCTCTGCTGTAGTCATAACCATTTTACCATTGTATCCTAAGAGGCTGGTGATATAACAAAGATATCGTGATACTTTCTGTATGATCTACATTTCTACAATACAATGGATATTAAAAAAAAATAAAAAATGGATATTAAAAAAAATAAATCTACACACCCCTGTTAAAATGGCAGGTTTTTGTGGTGTAAAAAAATTCAACTAAGATAAATCATACAACGTAAAGTGAAAAACTCTTCATTAAAAAAAACTTACAACAGCCTAGTTGCATAAGTATGCACACCCCTAAACTAATGCTAATACTCTGTCTTTTTGGTTAAGAGTCAGCGTGGCACATCTTGACTCTTTCTTGCAAAAACATTCTAGATCAATCAAATTGTGAGGGCATCTCCTGTGCACAGCCTGCTTCAGGTCACCCCGTAGATTTTGAATTGGATTCAGGCCTGGGATCTGGCTAGCTCGTTCAAAATTTTGGTTAAACCATTCCTTTGTTGATTCGGATGTATGTTTTGTGTCCCGGACATACTGAAAGGTGAAATTCCATATTCCGTATTCATTTCACCAGCAGACACTTGAAGGTCTAGCAATAAAATCAACTGCTATTTGTAGCTTATTCATGATTCCCTCCACTTTTAATAAGAGCCCCAGTTCTGGCTGAAGAAAAGCAGCCCTAAAGCATGATATAAGAGATTGTTGTCACATGCAAAGCGTAATAATCAGTACTTGTGAGATATTTCTACCGTTCCTTTAATGTTGCTGTAGGTCTCTTTGCAGCCTCCCTGGTAAGTTTTTGTCTTGTCCTTTTAAACATTTTGGAGAGATGTCCTGTTCCTTGTGAGGTCACTGTGCTGCCCCATTTTCTCTATTTGTTCATGATGGCCTATATGGTGTTCCACAGTACATTTTAATGTTTTGGAAATTCTTCTTCTCCTGATTGAAACCTTTCAACAAGTGAGATACCACGCATGCGTTCTCAGCTCTTTGCAGACCATCCTGCGATCCTATGGAAATAGCCGGTCTTTCTTGGGGGTTAATCAGAATAATTTCATTGACAGTTGTATGATAATTACTTTGGAACATGAGATTGGAGGTGTTGGGTGGTGGTGAGGTGTTGATCCCTAGTTATAAAATTGTGCAACCAGGTTATTGTAACCTATTTTTTTTATTTTTTCCTATTTTTCCCTAAAATGTTTCTGATTGTTTTTCACATCGAGGGTGGAAAAAGTTCTAGCATGATTTATCTTGGTTTCTTTTCTTTTTTTTTTTTTTACATCAGAAAAACCTGCCATTTTAACAGGGGTGTGTAGACTTATTATATCCATTGTACACGATGTACAGACATATACATAAGTACAGTTGCATTTTCCTGTCGGTTTGACACTTTTATTAAATGTTATTAAATGCAAATCTAAAAGAAGGAAAATTTTTTTTAAAAATTGTCAAACTTCATATGTTCGTCCCAAGATTTTTATTAACAATATGATCATAACAAAACATTCCATACCCTTTAGTACTTTTAGTATATTTAGTACTTTTTTTTTTCTTACTCTTATAACTATTTGGTTTTTCTCTTCATGAACGTATAAGTGCACATAAAGGATGTAAATCTACATCTGTATTTCTGTAAGGATGTGTTATGAATATGTCTATTATTATAAGGGTTAATTGAATTGAGCAATTTTTACATTCCACCGCAAAATTAACAGCAGCTTTAAATCAGAGTTTGTCATTTTATTAAGTGTATTGTGGCATAATACATTACAATATTGATATTATATCATGTTGCCCAGCCCAAAATGAAAGTATGCCTAATACGTTACATTCTACCTACCAAATGGCAGAGGGAAGACGTGCGTCCTCTGCAAGTCCCACTCAGTTTGACTGTGGGGCAGGTGTGTATGTGGACCCAAAGCAAGTGTGTGACTTTACTCGGGACTGTCGTCATGGAGAAGATGAGGCCAACTGTTGTGAGTATTGTTTAGTATTGTAAATCTATTAACCGTACTATATGCATAATTTGTAAAGCATTCGTGTTTTCCAACATTTTATCATACTTTTAGCTTCCCCTGCACAGATTGAAAAAATCGTGTTTATGCATGTTTGTGTGTTTTTCTTCAGCTGCACACTGTGATTTCGAGGCAGGTGCATGTGGCTGGCATGAATTCGCGCCTGGTGATGGGTTCGACTGGGTCAGAAGCTCGCCTCAAGTCGTCTCCACAGACCATCACTGCAAAGCTCCTCCAAGAGACCACTCTACCAACTCAAGCACTGGTAAGCACATACATACAGCTTTCATACCACAGATGAAAATATTAACTCTCTATATATATATTTATGCTTAAATTCCTCCCTATCAGGCCACTTTCTTCTAGTCCTAAAGAACAGCAACAGTTTTTCTCAGCGTGCTTTACTCCGGAGTCCGACGTTCCAGCAGGCTGGCCCGGACTGTAAAATTTCCTTCTGGTAAAAGGGAGATCTTGTATTTTTCATCCGTCATGAATATATTGACAGTTGAATAAATTTGATGTCTGATATTTTGGTCGTAGGCATTACAACGCTGGTATATCTGTGGGTGCAGCCAACATGTACCTGCAAATCAAAGGCATGGAGAACTTCACAGTTCTGTGGCGCACACTTTACCATCAGGGAAACTTCTGGCAGCCAGTGACTGTGCAGCTTGGCCGCCAGAGAAGTCCTTTCCAGATCTTGGTGTCCAAACTGAGCCTGGGCGTGTATGATGGAATCTCTGCACTGGATGACATCACATTTCACAACTGCTCACTACCGGTGCCCATGGACGAGTGTCCTACCCCCGACTACTTCCACTGTGGGCAGAGCCGAGCGTGTGTGGACCGCCTCAAGCTCTGTGACCTTGTTGATGACTGTGGCGATGGAACCGATGAGGAAAACTGCTGTACGTTCTTGTTTTAATATAGCAAGAGATTTTAATAACAAAAAAACAACAACTGTGCATTGCTTACAATACAAAACAAAGTCATTTGTTAAATGTGTGTGTGTCTCTCATCTCTCCTTGCGTTTTCAGCCTCTGAGTTAATGTGCGATTTTGAGGATGGCTTATGCAGCTGGACTCAGGATAAAGAAGACATTTTTGATTGGACCTGGAACCAGGGACCCACTCCCACTCCCAACACCGGCCCCTTTAAGGACCACACATGGTCCAGTGTGAGTGGGCACTACCTCTACATTGAGTCCTCTGCCCCTCAGAAGTTCAAAGACACTGCTGTACTCATCAGTAGACCATTTCATCCCACTGTCAGCAAAGGAGAAGTCCCTTGGGCAACTTGTGTTTTCAGGTTCCACTACCACATGCTGGGCCAGTACATCTTCCAATTAGCTGTCTACATCCGCAACTATGACAGTGGGCGTGGCCAAATGCTGTGGATTCGTCACGGTGACCAGGGCAACCTATGGCACAGAAAGACCCTGTACATCAGCAGTGCACGGCCCTTCCAGGTGAAATCTCAGCTCGTTCCCACTTTTTCATTAAAAACATTTCATCATAAAATCACCTTCCATCATGCGAATATTGAGCGATGAATAGTGAATGAATACACAATGCTGGAAGGCTGAAATATTGTAAATAACACCATTCTTAAGTATGTTATTTATTGAATTCCCTCAGCATTGACTTTTTACTGCTTTTGATGAATCACCTATCACGATCAAAAACATGTCATAGCTTTCATCTACCCAGATGTGCAAAAGAAGGGACACATACGCGCACACTGTCGCACACAGCCCTGTCCTTTCCCTGATAACTATAATTAGATGTTCTCTAAAGCAGCATAACCTTGGCAACGTCTGCTATCAGCAATATTGTGGTCTCTGCCCCAAAGCTGTAAAACCTTTTCGCTTTAGATCATTAAACACACATACACACATATACACACACACAAACTACAAATGCATCAACACTTTAAAAAACATTTGAAACATCTGAGCACCTCTCATTTCCAAACCTTTCCTCTTTTTAAAAAAAAAGCCGTATACACCTCGTTTTATTCTTCTTGTATCTGGACTGTCACAAGCCTCTCTGGCCTCAAATCAAAATCATAGCATCTGAGCACTTCCAACTTCCTGCGTTGTTGTATAATTTGTTATATAAAATGTTTGCATATCACGATACAACGTTTTGTTTGACAGGGATAGATTGTATGTGCAGTGCATTTGAATAACACATGTCTAACATTGTAAGATTCTTTTGATCTGAGATGGTTTGACCAGTTAGATGCAGAAATGCAGATGATTTCCCTCTAGGTATAATCCTGATATTCAAGATACATGATACAAACGAGTGTAAACTTTTTCTTTTCCTCTCTCAAATTTGTCTCAGATTCTTGTAGAGGGAACAGTGGGGGATGACTTCACAGGAGATATAGCAATAGATGACCTCTCATTTCTGGGCTGTGAGCCATATGAGGGTAAATGTGCCAATGAGACACCAATTGTTTTTGACACATAATGGTCGATCAAGACTCTCATAGACTGACCTATAAAGCAAGTGCGTGCGCTTTTTAAAATTTGGATGATCACACGTTTTTTTCTCTCTCTATATATATATATATATGTGTGTGTGTTTAGGTGAACTCCCTTCATTAGAAGCCAGCACTATGACTCCTGCAGTCACCCATCCCACATTGCCTCCTAATCACTGTCAACTGGGCCAGTTTGTGTGTGGGGCCTATGGAGAGTGCGTGAGCCAGAATCAAGTGTGTGACTTTAGACAGGATTGTTCTGATGGGTCTGATGAACAGGGCTGTGGTATGTCTGTGTTGATCTATCTATCACTCCATCCATATCTCATTCGCACATACAAATGCTCCTCACTCTGTCACTTTCTCTCTCGCTCTCAAAACTTTGTAGTGATGGAACGGTGTTATTTTGAGGGTGGAAATTTATGTGGGTGGGAGCTGGATAGTCCCAAACCTCCAGTCCCACTACATGCCTTCCAGTGGCTAATAGGACAAGGAGAAACTATATATCATGGTGAAGAATATCACAGGCCAATCAAAGACCATACACTGTAAGTAACTCCATGTGTATATTTTATATGTACATGATGTTCTATATACAGTCCCCTCCAAAAGTATTGGAATATTTTGAGTCGGTTCGAACAAAATGTGCCATGTTCTTCTGATCCATCATGTCATTTTCAATCTTTCGAACTCAAACCCAAATGTCTTTAGTGTATAGCAAAAAATATCATATGTTTCGATTAGAAAAAATGTAAGCGTTGACCTATTTTTTTATATTTATCTCTACACGGTGCAGTTTGAGTCTTCTACCTTTTTATTTGAAATAAATTGTAGGCATCATCCAGTTTGGTTAATCCTTTAAGTTGTGCACTTTGTGTGTTGGACTCAGTGGCACTGCAGAAGGATGGTACATCTATGCAGACAGCTCTAATGGTGGTTATGGCCATGTGTCTGATCTTATAACCCCACTCATCACTGCCACAGGGCCCCAGTGCACCATGGAATTCTGGTACTACATGAGTGGCTTCACTGTGGGAACGCTACAGGTGGAAGTTTCAAATTTCATCTCTTAGATTAAATCAGTTATTAAACAAAAATGATATACAGCATTATAGCACAAGCTCTCTTCATTACATTTATGCTCCTGTCCTGTGATTCCCAATTTTCTGAGGCTTGTGATGAAGGGTTAATCCTATATTAAAATTCACACTGTGTTTGTGTGTGTGTGTGTGTGTGTGTACACAATGCATTTCAATTACATTTACTAAATAATGACGTGCCTTTGATCTGCCAATTTTTTTTCCTTTGTAGGTTTGTATCAAGTCTGGTAATGTCACACATGAGGTGTGGTCTGAAACTGGAAACCAAGGCAGCCACTGGATGCTTGGCAAAATTTTCATTGGAATCCGCCACAATTTTCAGGTCTGTATAAACATTTCCCAAAGTTCTTCTTCAATTATCAAGCATGTTGGAATATTCACACAGTACTGTGACTAGAGTGCAAGAGTTCCCAGAATTTAAATGCAAATCCAAAAGCCTCTTCACCAGTACACTATTCTGTTATACTCAAAGAGCCATAAACCTGAAACTGATCATGTAAAAGGGACCCAATGGGATCCGCAGCATTCTGTGACTCACCTCAAAAATGGAAGCGAATGCTGCCGTTCTTTTTCTGGACAAATGATAATTGATTTATTAATTGTAATGATTGGCCTATCTCAAGCAGCTCCTGTATATGCTATTTTATCAATTCATATTGGAAAGGTGGTAATCCTTTGAAATTGTGCTAATGTTGATCAAATAAACCCCAACCAAACCCCCAAAAATTCCATTAAACACATCACTATAGCTTTCAAATGGTGATGTGGGGGGTGGTAACTTCCTGAAATTCCTTCATAGATAAACCTGGCCTAACAACTTCAGATATATCAATGAGTAACACTTCTTAAACCTCTATTGTTTGAATCAGAGCATATCCTTGTTTTCTATATATGTAAATAAGCTTTTACTAGATGTAAAAGATGTGGTAAGGTGCACCTACTGACTCCAAGCCACCCTATGGAGGGATAGATGAGTAATGTATAGGGCAAGCAGCCAGTCTCACAGGACAGTGACCAAAAAGCAAAGAAGACACAGTAGACACCCCTAGTGTAGGGAGGGTGGTGACAATTAGCTTGAGTGTGTCTAGAAGAACTCTGATATCTGCTTTTAATCTAATAGCTACCTACCAAGAGATCATGTTAAACTCTGGCATTCGGTAAAAACATCCTTCTGCTCTTTTCATCCACCCCACATAACTGGGGAATGGAACAAAGTATCACCATCTTTACCAAAGAAATCTTGGTAGCAGCTCCAAATAAACCCATTCCCAGAAAGCCAGATATAACTGAATTTGGTCATCTAGTAGCCAAGTTAAGTCCTCTAGGTCTATAGCAATCAGAATTCTTATTTTTTGAAGATATATTCAACTTCTAGTTGTAAATAATAAGGTATTGCCAAACCACAGGCTGCTTCGAAACGTAGCCAACTGCATGGTGGTTGCATTATGTCGGAGAAATGAATGAATAAGCGAAAATGTCCTTTGAAAAAGCCTTTAATAATGGTTGTAACTAGATAGTAAGAGGCAAGATGTTGCTACCCCCAGTAACAACCTCAACCATGATGCATTGTCCAATGTGCTGGTGCAATGTAAGGCTTAACTAAGTTGAGCCAGTGTTTGACTCCCTGACGCCAGGCTCCCAATACTGGGCGGTACTAATGTTTTCTGCCAAATTAAGCTATAATCACTCAACCAAGTCCCCCTACCCTACCCTAGAAAGTCCTCATCCCCAAGTGAGTTATACATTAGTATAATGCGCAATATGTCATTTATTTTGGCCAAACCACAAAACAATTCACTAGAAATGTAGGTTATAAGTATATAAGAGGCAAACAAACAATTAGGTATTAAACAATGCCTCTGTGCATGCTTGTAGCAGGTTTGCATGAGTGTTTGACTAAATTTGGAGTCAAATGATTAGAGTAGCTCTTGAGTTGAAGAGATTTGTTCAGAAATACCACAACCTTTCTCAAGCGGTTCTTCACTTTACATCATTAACCTTTATCAACACTCCATCTACCACAAACACCTGCAGGCACATACACTCTCTAATGCCATTTCGAACCAGTACTTAGCTTTGAAGTGCTCTTCACAGGCGCCCTACAACGCTGAAGTGTCTTCTCTGTGCATACCACAGGTCTAAATGTCCTTTGGCTCCTTTTCCCTGTGTGAGGGCGATTTTTTTTTCTCTTTTCCTTAATAATCTACTTTCTCTCTTTCTTTAACAGACATAGATATTACCTGATTAGTATGTGCAATTATTTAGTAGTCTTTGAAGTACAATGAAAGTTCATGTGTTTCCATTTCTATTTTGTACATCTATTTTGTTAATGCATGGGAGATCTTAAGAATCAAAAATAAAGAAAAAGGTTTCCACTGGTTTAGCTGACGAGCATGCTAAGATGTTTTACCTGGCGCTTTCAGGTCATCCTCCGTAGTAAGCGAGGCGTTAGCTACATGGGTGACGTGGTGGTTGATGATGTTGAGTTTATTGACTGTGCACCTCCGATCTTCTCGGGTCTCCCCTGCACAAAGTACGAGTTTGCATGTGCTAATGGACTCTGTATTCCCGATGGCAATCTATGTGATTTTATCGACCACTGTGGGGATGGCTCAGATGAGAACCACTATATCTGCAGTAAGTAATATCACTCAGTACAAAATAAAAGACCGTCCATACATTTTTATGTATTTTAACCTCCTATGAGGAAAGAAGTGTCCTTGAATAATTGAAAGTATAACATTTAATTTAAGTAAACATTGTATGTAAAACAATGTTTATCATCTGTGGGCCTTCACAAATGAATGGAACAACACTGACCCATCTATGTGTAATATGGCGGCTGTGGTTCAGGTGGTAGAGCGGGTTGTCTACTAGTCGTAGGGTTGGTGGTTCGATTCCCGGCCCACGTGACTCCACATACCGAAGTGTCCTTGGGCAAGATGCTGAACCTCGAGTTGCTCCTGATGGCAAGTTAGCGCCTTGCACGGCAGCTACCATCGGTGTGTGTGAGTGGGTGAATGAGACACAGTGTAAAGTGCTTTGGATAAAAGCGCTATATAAATACACCATTTACAATTTAAAAGGCTGTCTGAAAGTTAACCTCAAACACCTGGTCATTTTGAATTTTTTTTAAAAATCTAAAGCAAAAGCTATGCCATATTAACTTTAACAGTTTTTATGTCACAAATTCCAGCTCTCTGGAAAAAGTGCTGCTTTGACATCTTTTGTTCTTAGTTTTCCATGTGCTTAAAAAATAATAATAATAATAATAATTTGGTTTTGTTTCCTCATCTAGTTTTAGCTGATTGGTTTTGATGTGTTAAGGTTATCTGTGTCACCTGTGTCTTGTTCGTATACTGTTTATTTTCTTGGTTCTCGCATATTTGTTCTACTCACGTCTTCTTGCTTCTTACTTGTTTCTAGTTTTTCACTGTCTAGTTGTTTCATGCGCCTTATCCCGAGTATCAAGTATATGTTTCTTATTACCATCATGCACTTGTATCCTCGATTTCCATACTTTCTGATTTTTAGTCGTCACACTTTACTTTGTTTGCTAACTTTTTATTAATTGCTAAACTAAAAAAACTATTAAAAAGAAAAAAAAAGCCGTTTTTTGCTTGGCCCGATCTCATCTTCTGTCTTTGACACCTGTTCAAATATAAACAATGACCGGTAATGGTCCTTTCGGCCCAGTTACACCTTGCATGTAAACAAGTTTCTGTTTCTGTGTTTGCTTGTTCATGTCTTTTTGTTTTCCAGAGGGCTTTCATGGCCACTGTAACTTTGAATTTGACCTTTGCTTCTGGAGCCAAATGGAGGACGACAATTCTGATTGGCTAATTAAAGCTGGAAGACCACCCACGGTGGGAACAGGCCCGTCGACTGATCACACTCTGCGCAACTCATCAGGCCACTACCTGTACAAGGAGAACATTTTCTCCAAAACCTCTGGAGACATTGCTCAAATCTCCAGCCCAGTGTTCAGCCAGAGGAGCAGAGGATGCAAGGTCAGATATCATGGGTAACGTCTTGTGTGGATTTAAGTGTTATTTTTCCCCGAAGCAGTTCAGTAAACACCTGGCCTTCTAACAGTAGCACAGTGGATCACTTACAGAAGGGACAGTATCTTGGAGTAATAATTTGATAGGTGGATAGATGTGTCATTAAGAGGTTGTATGGAGTTATTGGGTGAAATGGTGCCAAGCTGGAAAAATCGAGGTTTCAAAGGCAGTCTCTGTGATACTGTAAATCCCCAATAAGGTATTAAACCTGGTTGCCCTTTACCTTTATCAGCTCTCAATAATTCTGTCAGAGAGCAACACACACACAGAGAGAGAGAGAGAGAGAGAGAGAGAGAGAGCGAAGTCAAAAAAGAGAGGAATAGAGATGTGAATAAGTTTGTATGTGAGCAATGAAAGAAAGGCTTTATCATGTTCTATACTGCCTTTTCAAGCTTGTTTGTGTCTGTCTGAATGCTGTGAATCATTTCTGTCAAATCATTTCAGAGGACTCTCTTTCATTTTAAGAATCAGAAATCATTGGAAGCCTGTGGAAGAAAGAAAGGGACAAAGAGACAGGGAGATATAGATGATTGGCCACCAGGAAGAGATCTGTTGTCCAGCCTCAGACGCACCTACAATACTAATCAATTGCACTCTGCCATCCTGACAGAGAGCCAATTAGAAAGAGATAGACAAAGAGAGAGAGAGAGATGAGGTGAGGTGAGGTGAGGTGTGTGTTGGTGTAAGCATATTTTCTGTTTGGGATTTTGTCTGTAGAGTTTATTTTTATTCTGTTTCTGACCATCGTTTCATTAGCAGTGTGACAGTTATTGAACATATGCCGTAATGTAGCTAATGAGTCAATGCGATCATTTATTTATACTTCTTAAAACTTCTACCGATACGGTTTAAAATGCTACAAAAAATTCTTAATATTTGCCATTTAGTAGGCATAAACCATGGGTAGAGGGAAAAATGTGTCATCTAATAAAATGTAATTATAGGCACATTTGATGATAACTAAGATTTCCACCTGATGGCAGGACACACAGTGACGGTGGCATCTTCTCGACAACATAACACATTTATAACGTTAGTGCTAGAGAAAAGAGCACTGAAACGAGACAAATGATCTTGTAGTATTGCGTCAAAAAGCTTTATGAATGTACTTACTGCAAAAATAAATGAACGTTGTGATTAATGAATGCTTTCTAGCTAGTCTAAAAAGCTACATTAAATAACACAGGATCATACTGCAAACAGCACACAACGGCGCAGACACGGACTAGTAACCACTTCTGGTCTAAAAGGAATTTTATTTCATTTTTTAATATCGCCTTTGTATTTAACTGCCTACTATATTGACAGCAACATTTCACCATCTCAGATAGAGAAATGCTACACCAAGCTACACACATGAGGACATTTCATAATGTGGGCTGTGCTACAGAAGACCCTTCTCCACCAGGATAATTCTCAAAGGCCTGTAAAGCCAGTTACAGTAAGCTAGCCCTCTAGATCTAGCCAGCTAGCTAAAAAATGGTGTAAGGAACTCAACCATTACATATGATTACTAAAGGAATGGCTGAAATAGAAAGTCAATAATATACGACAATACACAAGAATACAGCAAATAATCTGCTATACAGCTATTGAGAGCAGAGTATGTTTTGTAAATATTTTTAACAAAAGGTTAAACAATAAAGACAGTTTTTCACAGCCGCCTTTGCTCATATTTACCAAGGGTGCCAATATTAATGGATGTGTAATACGGGTTTTTTTTTTTTTTTTTAAAAAACCTTTGGAAGACCTTAAATTCTTCATAAATCTGAAAAGAGATGGGGGAAAACAAAGTAAACATAAGTACAATGTATGATCTTGCGGTAACTGTGCTACTTATACCATTTTGCATTGAATTCTCTATGACCATCTTTCATTGTTGTAGATGGTGTTTTACCTGCATATGTCTGGTGAGGGCGCTGGCACTCTGAGTGTGTATATGATCACAAAGTCCTCCCTCTCCCTCCTCCTCAACCTCACTGGGTATCAAGGCAACTACTGGATCAGACAGGAAGTACCCCTTTTCTCCAAAGAGCACTTCCAAGTCATGTTTGAGGGCAGCATGGGCCGAAATGGAAGGGGAGACATCAGCATCGATGACATCACTTTCTCGCCAGGCTGTCTCTTTAACCATGATCCCAAGACAAACCACCCAGACCCTCCACCCACTGGTATGCTTTTATTCTTTTTTTAAAAATTTTTTAATCATATTCTGTATTGTGTTCACTCAGGATGAGCCGCTTCCTTCCGCTCTGTTTATTGAAATGGCATGCACCGTGGACCTTCTTGGTCCATATCGATTCAAAGTAAAAACTCATCTGAATGTCAGCTGATAGCATTATAAGCACTTCAATTCCCCTATCATTACTCAGTCAAACCTATGGCTCTCATACATTATTCCATTTTTTTTTTTTTTTTTAAACCAATATTTTCCCCTTCCCATCCCACTGCAATATTTAATTCCCTCCTCTTGAGGTGTCTGTAGTTCCATATTCCTCATACTATTTCTTCATATTCTAACCAGTTTTTCATAACCTTATCACAGGCACTCTTAAAGCAGCTCCAAATGCTTGACGCAGTCGAAACACGAATTCTTATTTTTATCACAATCTTAGGTCATACAGCACTCTCAGTCACATTCCCTTTCCTTTTCTCGTCCCCTCCCCGGGGTTGGCCTGTTTTCTCTCACTGCATTAAACCCTGATAAGTTGTCTGTAGTGAGTTTTGGAGTTGTGGAGAAGCGTTTCAATTGGTTCTCTGCCAAGACACAAGGTAATAGCGAAGGAATACGACCAGACAAATACGATTCTAGCCATTAGTTTTCAACGTTCCATGTAGACTGGGGTGAAGGAAATAACCATTGGTAGTTGAAAATGTAGTCATGGTTATAGACTCTTCCGTTGTAATTTTGCAAGAACCAGGAAGTAGATATGAGCTTTTTTAGTGTTTGTGTGTTGCAGAGATTTGGTGTTTGCTCATTGATTCTTCTGGATGGTTCACTTCCCTTTCAGTGTGTTTTCCTATTAGTAGGTCTGTAATTGGTGTCTGTCTTGCCTAAATTGATGTACAGCAAGGCTTTCAGTGTGAAAAGCAAATGGGGCCATTGAGTATCCCTACACTTATTTAAACATTGAGTCCTCTGAGACACAGGCAGAATGAGTGAGAGTGCAATAGAGAGGGAGGTAAGACGTTCTAATTTATAGCCGGTTTTCACATTGATTGACAAGACCACAGGGTGTGAGTAATGGGAACCAATGTTCCTGTGATACAAAAAGCTTGGGGTGTGTGTGTGTGTGTTTATTCTCTGAAGAGTAACTCTGTGACTGGGTCTGTGTGTGGTCTCCCGGAAAACAAAGACTCTGCTATGGCTGTCTGTCTGTTCCTTCTCAGGCAGTGTATCTCTGCATAACTGTGTTTGGATTATATAATATTAGTGGAGGGATCTGTCACCTTCAAAGAAAAGATTAAACCTGGCCCGATTTAACGTTGATCTTAGAGCTGCATTTGGATCAAATTCAACAAAGTCATCTTCACTTGATCTGATACCTTAAAATTCTTTATGAGCGCATGTTGTGATTACAGTTTAAAGCAAAGATTCTAATTTAACAAAAAGTCAGGTCAGGGCTCTGCTTTAAACCACATTTGCCCGAAACGCTGACAAGTATGTCCTGCAAAGCTGATGAGGTAACTTTAGGTTAATATCAGGTCTAAGAATGTCTCAATATATTTCCAGGTTGTTTTTTTTTATGAACTGTATGGAATTAAAGAAAAAGGCCTTTGATATATTTTCATATTTGCCTATACTCAGTCACATTCTTTCATTCTTTCTTTGATGTACTGTAAGAGTCCATAGTGTTTTGTTTAGCAGCAGTTAGTCATCTATTAATCATCAGAAAAGTCCATTCCATCAAATCTCTCCATGTTAATAACATGATGATGGTGTAGGCTTTATCTGGAACCACGATGTGATAAAGTATTTATAGCCCAGGACCCTGAAATACAGGTGTCATGTAGCACTTTGAACAATTAATTAAATGAATGATGTTGTACTTCTACTCGACTACACGGGTACTTTTTAATTTTAATGCATTTCCAATAAATTGATTAATGTCTGCATTTTTCTTCCAATTCTATTATTCAATCATCACGATCTTTTGTGTAAAGAAAAAAACATTTGTTAGATTAAAAAAAAAAAAAAAAAACCCTGTTAATTCTTTCCATTGCGATCAACATTTATATTTAATCAGTATACCTGAAGTGTATTCGGGTCCACTTCTGAATCATAAAGCATTTATTGTCGTTTTTCCAGAACATTAAGTCTGCATATTAGCTCTAAAGAATGTAATGTGGAATGAGGTTTTGTGACACATACTACGACCATAATAATAAGAAGACACTGAGGTCCAGACCTTGGTACTTTTGTTTTACCGGGTTTGGTTTACATCTCATCTCGCCTGTCTCCAGCTGTCAATTTCATTATGGAAATATGGTGGCAGATTGTACGCAGAAAAACTGGTGTTCCATGATCCAGTCTGCAATGATATTGGTCTTGTGATACGGTATTAACCATGAGATATTTCTGCAGTGTGAACGTCAGTAAAATTTAGATCCTAGTTACGGCCCTGACTCGTACCAAGTTAGCCAAAGAAATAACTGCCTACACAATACACACATTTATTTGCAGTAGAGTGAAAAATGAGCCTTATAAATGTCTAAAGTAATGATCAGTTACAATTGTTGCAACGTGCAATGATACGATATTTATCTGTACTTTTTATTTTTCAACAATTAGGATCAATAAGCCATTTTAATTAGCGGTTTTAATTTAATATGGTAATTAAAATGGATAAATCAACAAACAGTAAAACAGTATTTTTATCTGATTAATGAATTCTCAATCAGAAACATTTTCTTCCCGGTTTGCATGCTGCGTGCCTAATTATTTTTATTTGTCGTGACTATTGTTTGTTTGAATATTGAAACTTAATGGTAGCGCATGTGCTCAACAAGGAGTATGAATTATGTTCACATCTTAATGGCTGAACATTGGATATTGACTGGATTACTGAAGTCCCCCATGTGTTAGTATCTCTACTGGTTCCAGTCATGCTAATGAGATGGCGTGATGGGTTTCACTGCTGGATTGAGAATTTTCAAGTCTGACACTATACCTGATTTGAAGCAGACATCTCTAGTCAGGCTGCATGAGGCCATGTGGATTAGATCAGCATCACATCACACATCAGATTCAGGCTCGGGGTTTTAATTATGATCACTTTGTTCTGGAGAAACTAGAGAGATTCCCTGAGGAGCGATATGATTCACACATCCCACCACGCTTCCCTTCAGCTTTGTCACAGAGTTTTATCTGATGAAAGTGTGTGATTTTGTGTGTGTGTGTGTGTGTGTGGATTTGATCTTGCACATATATGAACATGCACAGTGATGTGCAGGTTTGTATTTTTTGGCTTTGTTAGTGATTACACGGAGAGAAAAACATCCTTGTTCTAGAACTAAGCGTTGTAGAGAAGATAAAATAAAAGGATGACTGGAATGGTGTATGAGGAGGTCCTCTCTGGCCTTGAGCTCTCCACGGAAAGAAAAGATTGGAGAATTTATTCATTCTTTACATGAGTAATTACAGAAACCTCCCCTCTTCCTCACGGCTCATCACCCCTTTAATACGCCGAAATTCCCGCAAGCAGAGATCTACATACACGCAGTGTGCATTTCTCCCATTCATCTTTCCCGTTTTTATACGTTTTATTAACTCATACTTTCTTTGTGTATGTTTGTTCTCAGACTTCAGCCCTCTAGGTTTACTTCGGTGTGGTAACGGCGACTATTACAAACCAGAGCAACTGTGCGATTTTATTGACAACTGTGGGGACAACACTGACGAGAAGAACTGCGGGACTTCCTGCTCATTCGAGGACGGACATTGTGGCTGGAAGAGTTCTCACGCAGACAATTTTGATTTAATGCTGGGCACTGGCTCCTCCCAGAGCATCAGACCACCACATGATCACACTCTGATGAATGAAAACGGTAGGAAGATTACCTTGTCCTGAGATGTCTACACGTGCACGTCATACAGATATCTGAGCTATTAAAGCATGTGCATAGGCTGCATTTACACTGTAGGGCTTGATGTACAATTTTGATATTTTCACACAGATATATATTGCCTTACTTGTTTACATATACATCAGACCTGATACCTGGGTTCGATTCCCAGGCAGGGAACCACTGGGTTGCACTCAGTACTGGTCCCACGTCTGGATAAAACGGGAGGGTTGCATCAGGAAGAGTATCCGGGCCAATGATCTGCTTTGAAGACCCTAACGGGAACAGCCAAAAGAACATCATCTTTAATCTCTACTTAATTGGCCAATCTAAAAATTCATATCCCATCAAATTTAGCCTTTATTTTGTATAGCTTTGGGCCTCTTTTAAGTGTCTCTATGATAAGACTTGAACACAAGCAAGCACAAGGCACATTTACTCAATTAATGTCAATGACGGTAATCTTATGCCATCAACCAACGGTAGAGTCACACGATCCGGAGTGATTAAAGTGAGAAATTGTTCCTCCCATGTGATGACGCTTAACCCGGGTCGACTTGGCTGTGATGTTACAATGACTTTAATTATGCATTGCATATGGCTGTATCTCAGCACAAGACATTGTTCATTCTGAGAATGAAATAGCATTAGAATAATATCCAAATGCGTTAGTGTTGTCATTACTCTCTTAGTGTATATACTATTAATCATTGTTACAATATTGGCACTTGCAATGTGTTATGCATTAAGCCTTCTGCCAAAACACTTTTCTGGAATTGTGTTGGTGTAATCCTAGAACAAAAAAAAAGTGTTTCATCTTGATCCATCGTGAGTTCAACAGCTGGGTATAGTAATATTTTCGTTCTGTGCTAATTTCGACTGTCAAGGAGAAACACGTCTACAATCCCGAATCTCATTTATCCTGTTGTCCTACCCCTCTCCTTTTTCTCTTCTACTTCCCAGGCCACTTTTTGTATCTGGCGGCCACTCCGGTAGGTCTAAAGGGGGATAAAGCTCATATGAGAAGTTTTGTATATAAAGTGTCCAGCGCCACCTGCAAACTAGCTTTCTGGTACTACATTTCCCACAAAGCAACAGGAGTCATCCGTCTCTTCTTAAAGGTAAAACACTTCCGAGTATGTTACCGTAACGTCAGCCAGAATTACGTAAATGTACAACCCCAGTTCCAGAAAAGTTGCGACGCTGTGTAAAATGTCAACAAAAACCGAATGCAATGATTTGCAAGTCTCATAAACCCGTATGTTGAGGAAATGTACCACTGAGGTAGGACACTAAAACTGCTGAACACTAAACTGAAAATAGCTTGAAGATGATCGAAAGAAAGGGCCGTCTAGAAATTGTAGTTTGCCGAGCTATAAGGGTCTCCCGATTTAAAGCAGTCGGGTCTCTACTGTGACTTTTTCTCTGGAGGTAATTTGCATTTATATTATTTGCACTGGGATGATCGCACGACGGTCATTGCTACAGTAGGGTGTATTACGCAGTGCTACACTGTGTACACCATACACACCTGTCTCAGCAGCTGCATCGCGTTTATCTTTGTCACAAAACAAGTCTGTAAGTTTGCTGCATTTACTTCTGTCGTCTTCTAACGCCTTTCTCTTATTTAATCTGGCCTTTTTCCACGCCCCCTTTTCTTTTTTTTGCTGTCCGTATTGATTAAAGCTGAAGAGAGCTCTCTGGTCTAAGTGCAAACCAGTACATTTGTCATGTGACCAGCCTGGAATCAATTGACCAATTAGGGATCTCGGAGGGCCACACTCATTGTATCATTACCTCCTGTATGGGGAGGCAGGGGCGTGATCGATAGGCTAGTGCAGTAATGTGTAACTATGTTTCAGTCTACCTGCAGTATTTGCTTTGGCAGTAATGTAAAAAGATTCTTGATAATAATTCATGCACTTTTGAACTGAATTGTAGTGTGTGTGTGTGTGTGTGTGTGTTTGAGTATATGGCTCAGAGCACAGCTGCTTACGCTGCAACAAGTAGTTCTAAGTTATAACGCCAACATTCAATTTATTGCGACGCCAACCCGCAGCCCACCGGGAATTCTCCCGGTTCCCCCAGTTAACCGCTCCATCATTGGACAACATGGAACTGACTTGTCTCACCGATGTTCCATAACATTACATGTAACTATTAACCTTAAAAAAATGTGTAATGATTCTTCATTAATACATTTGCCTCGCACCTCCTGAGTTAGGGGTTGAAATCCCACCTCCGAATGCGTGTGTGATTGTGCCCTGCGATGGGTTCGCACCCCGTCCAGGGTGTTCCCCACCCCGATTTCCCTGGGATAGGCTCCAGGCTCCCCGCCACCCTGTATAGGACAGGAAAACGGAAAGCTGGATGGCAAATAGTTGTTGTGTTAGAGGAATAACACACTCGAGACCAGGCTGTAATATGTACATAATGGCCCTCGCATAACACAAGCCCACATGGATTATTTCTGTGTAACAGCCTGGTCCATCATGTGTTATTCTTAACTTGCATTACTGTCTGCAGTGTACGTCATGAAGTCTCACAACACATGCAATCATACAGACATGATAATGTAATATATACACACACACACACACACACACACACACACACACACACGAGACATGTTAGCACACAAAGGAAGAAATTGATCTCTCTATGTCCACTTGTCTGTTTTCCTTCTCTGTCTTGGTTTCAGTCTTAGACCCTCTTCTGGGTAATTTGAGGATCTTAAAGCAGCTTTGCAGCCCAGTTTGTGCCATCTGTACAGACGGCTGAGCAATGCCAACTTGCCCATGTGTTTATCTGGTCACCCAAACACCAGAACAGCCTTCCACTACCATCTGTCCCTGCAGTTAAGATGGAAACACTCCCAGACACTGTCTGTGCGTGCGTGTGTGTGTGTATGTGTCTATGTGTGTGTGTGTTTTATAATAATGAAAAATAATTTCATTATTTTCATCTTTATATGACGGGGTTTATAAAATAAGCTGCAGATTACGGTGATGATTATTACTGTATTGTGATTTTGGTTTGTTTGTTTGTTTGTTTGTTTACTTTCGGTAGTCAATAGATAATGATGTTTAAATTCAGTAGCTGTAGCCAACAAGCTGCAGAGATTTGTTTCTCTGCAACCGCGTTTTCAGCTTAGTGTATCCATGAGACAATGGTAGAACCACAGAGATAGTGAAGAATGTGTGTGTGTGTGTGTGTGAAATAAATATACTCCCGCTTCGCATCAACCCAGTAACTCAGACTTACTGTTTACATGATTATGTGTGACTAATATTTTGTTATTCTAGTTATCTATCACTATCTCTTTGCTTATTCTCTTTCACACTCTTTTATATCATATTCTTCTATACAACGTAAAATCGAACAGACTCCTCAATATTCTGAGGATTTTTCAAAATTACAGCAGATTTTCCGCAGATTTGGGCCAAGATGTGTCATGTGACTGAATCACAAAGCGCAATCAGCCTCCTCGATTCACGTGTGTCGAACACGACTATAGCTAAAAGGTCTCGTTTACCAACAAACATCACTGCCAATTGCAATTTCGCCAATTCAGGTAGTTCCCTTTCAAAGGAAGCGCCCACGCTTCAGCCGTATTATCTTCCGTGAGACTGCATGTCAGTCGTTTGTGTAACGCTCACAAAAAGACTCTTCATTTCCTCTCTATCTGTCCTTTTGGAGTCTATCCCAGGGAGCATGGGGCACAAGGCGGGGTACACCCTGGACGGGGTGCCAGTCTATCGCAGGGCACAATCACACACACATTCACACACTCATTCATACACTACAGACACTTTGGTCATACCAATCAGCCTACCATGCATGTCTTTGGACTAGGGGAGGAAACCGGAGTACCCGGAGGAAACCCCCACAGCACGGGGAGAACATCCAAACTCCACACACACAGGGCAGAGGCGAGAGTTGAACCTCAATCCTGGAGGTGTGAGGCGAACGTGCAAACCACTGTACGCCCTCAAACATGATGAAAAATTATAAAAGTAAATAGTGATAAATATATAGTGCCGAGGTCAGACAGGGTCAAAACACAAATATACAACAATTCAAAAGAAGTAAATAAACACACACACACGCACTGTGCCAAGAAAGACTGTAATGTATTTTCCAAAGAATGCATTGGCACAAACACTCACTTTATTCTGTTCAGTCATCCATGCCTAATATTTGATTAAGACTGCACTTGCACCTATAAATCTCTAGAAGGTTTACACCGAGATCGGCTGTTTGTCCGCACTTATGTTTTGCCTACAGCAATAATGCTTCTCTCTACGCTGCAGCAGACTGATGGATTGACTCTATAGTGCCCATAACAGCGCAATTATTTTTTTACCCTTTGCTAGACTCTAAGAACCCGTGTCTTGCCCCGTGCTGCAGGGTGGATTGGATTGGATTGGATTGCAATGAGTGCCAAAAACGGAGACTCCCACAAATCTTAGTTTTCCATGCTAGTTTGCATTTTCAAAGACCATATAATTAAACACTGCAGTATCCATGCAAGTATTTCTGTCACGAAATGCAGGTGAATGCAGATGCAGAAAGTGCTTCTATGTTTACTGCTGTGCGTAGCCATGTTGATTCGATAACTGTTGTAAGCCGTTATAAAATATGATATCCTAAAAATGATAAAATTGTAAACTGGAGAGGAACTTGTAGTTGAGAAGACTACCCCGAGTTGATGATGAGTAACAATTTCAACTTGAAGGGATGTTTTCTTTAGCTTTTCCCGCTTGGAGATTGGGAACGACAAGTTGCAACCTCAAGCCAAAAGCCAGCACCCACTAGTACTTACGAGATTAAGCCAATTTAACACAAAATGGTGTAAACGTGAAGAAATCATTGCGCATGTAGCATGTTACACCCAAAAGTATGAGATAATGGTGTCACGCTGCAGCCGTTCTACCGCTTCTATCAGGTACTATATCCTTATACACCCTCTTTTTATTCTACACATTGAAATGTATAATGTCTATGATTCAGTATTATTGGGAAATAGCACAACAGTACTTCAGTACTATAGGAAGAACAGAATTCAAATACATGAACGAGCGAAATTTAAAATAACTGTAAAACTCTTTTACACGTTTATGCTTGACCTCCTGGGACAATTCATTTCTCTATAGGGTCTTTAAAATAAATGGTGAATTCTGCTGGTGAGTGACAGGATGTGAGTTATGAGCCAGACTAGGTCCTCGAGTAAGATCCTTAACCCCCAGCTGCTTACATGCTTAAATTCTGCTCTACTTAAAGTGTCACTGGATAAAAGTATATGGCAAATTAATAATGCACTACTATAAGGCTCTTAGTAGCATTATATGAGTAAGAGTTTGGATTATACCGTATATATCAGTCCATTAATTACAATGGCTGTAATGCATTTTGATTGCATTGTATTGATACTTAACGCCCAACCTTTGCGAGCTTTAGTATAGTGGTCTATTAATTTGGTCTGACATTTCCCAGGATTTTTCGAGCTTGATGAATGTCTTGGAGCAGCATTGTTTCATCCTTAATGGAAGGATTAATGCTCTCCTTTTCAGCCCCGGCTTGTTTTCTCCTTACTCATGAGATGGTTAGACAAGTTTAGAGATTGGAAAACATCTAACATGAAAGTCTGTGTGCTTGGCTCGTGTTATATTTGAGAAGAATACATAATGTTATTCATGTGACACAGTATTACAGACCTATGCACTGCCCATCTGAAGTCCGAATGAAGCTGGTAAATATATACGTGTGTATAAGTGATAGGTGGCACCTATGTAATGCGTGGAACTACTACTTTTTAGAAAAATTTAACCGTGTTATTTATACAAAAACATCTTCTGTATGATTGCCGTTTCTTTGTAAACGCACACGGAGTCGTCTCGCGCACTCGTTAACTCGTTAACACATCTGTCGTTATGGTGTTAATTCATTAACACATCTGGTGTTGTGCATGTAATTGCATGTCCCTTGCTACCAGCGACAGCTTTCCGATCCAGCCATGAGAATGAGTGTGTTAATTTCCCCTGTGTATGGAGACTTTTGGGACACCCTGTACAATTTAAAAACCCTGTTGTTCCTGGTAGTAGATGTTTGTTTAGCATCTATGGAAGGAGTCTCGGGTGTCCATGCCTTCGTAGCGGTCAGTAAGTTTCCAGACACAGGAGCGTCTTCAGGACAGAGGAGTTTATGGTTTCCGGTTTCTCGGTCACATGTCAAGGTGCATCTCACTCACTTTAGGAGAGAGGGGGGGAGAGAGGTTGGTGATGTAACGACTGTTTAGAACTGCTATCATGCAAAGAAGAAGCCATATGTGAACATGATCCAGAAACGCTGTAGTGCTCTCTGGGCCAAAGCTCATTTAAAATGGACTGAGGCAAAGTGGAAAACTGTTCTGTGGTCAAACGAATGGAAATTTAAATTCTTTTCGGAAACCATGGACTCCGCATCCTCTAAAATAAACAGGACTAAAGAGGAGAGGGACCATCTGGCTTTTTTATCAGTGCCCAGTTCAAAAGCCTGCGTCTCTGATGGTATGAGGTGCATTCCTGCCTATGGAATGGGCAGCACACACATCTGGAAAGGCGCCATCAATGCTGAAAGGTATATACAGGTTTTAGAGCAACGTACGCTTCCATCCAGATTCCATCCCAACTTTACTTCTGAAAGACTCAACCTCTCTAAGATACTCTTTTAATACCCGATCATGTTACTGACCTGTTGCCAATTAACCTCATTAGTTGCAAAATGTTCCTCCAGCTGTTTCTTTTTAGCAACGCTTACTTTCCCAGCCTTTTGTTGCCCCCGTCCCAACTTCTTTGAGACGTGTTGCGACCATCAAATTCAAAATAACCTAACTTTTTCCTTAAAATGGTCCATTTCCTCAGTTTAAACATTTGATATGTCTTCTATGTTCTGTTGTGAATAACATGCGATTTGCAAATCATTGCATTCAGTTTTTATTTACGTTTTACCCAGCGTTCCAACTCTTTTGGAGTTGTATAATATCCTAGCTAAAGTTCTGGTTTTGGTGTTGATCAGACAGAGAATGAGCTGAGGGAGGTGTGGATGGAGCAGAGGATGATGCCTGAGTGGAGGAGAGCTGAGGTGCCTCTGCGGAACCTGAGGAACTTTGAACTTATCTTTGAGGTAGTGCGTGCGAGAGACGTCAGTGGCGGGGCGGCACTCGACGACCTGCAGTTCATCAACTGTGCCCGCAGTGAGTACACACACACACACACACACACACACTTAACTTCATTGTTTATTGCCTCATATATCATTATTTTCCAGTTCAGTGGTTTCAAGCTTTCCCTGCTCCCAGAACACCTGATTTAATTTATCGAGCCTATTAGACAGTAACTATCTGATGAGCAACATCAGGTGTGTTAAATCGCTAAAAAGTACAGCACAAGGTTGCACCATGTCTGGAATGTCAGACTCAAGCCCTGGAGGCCTGCAACACTAATCGAGTTCAGAGGTTCTACCTCATTGAACATATCTGCTAATTTCCAAGGCTCTTGTGGTTTGTGTTTGTTGTTAGAAGGCGTGTCCAGGTTTTTAAACATGGGAAAGCAAGAGGGAAGAAGGTGGAGGCAGGAGACTAAATGGCCGCAGTTTTAGTCCTCGTTGTAAAATGGAGGCCATGTAAACATTCCTATATCGCCTTCACAGCTCCAAATGCGAAAGGAAGACACGTCGCTGTAGAACTGAAGTAAAGGCTCAAGGGGCACAAAAATGTGTACAGACCACCGGGGCTTTCCTCGTGTCCCTTAGACATTTGGCTGAGCGATTATGGCTTTCAGGATCATTTCTAGAAAGTTCACTTAGCGCATACGGTGACACATTCAAATGTAGTGCCAACTTTTAATTTCCCTCAAGTCTCATTATTGCTTAATATTATTCATGTAGTGACTTGACCAGCAGGACTCTTTGGAACAATGTCAGCGGTGCTTAATAAAATTTCCTATCACTTGCTTAATTAGCTGATTAAAAAACACAACTCTCTTAAAGCTTTTTTTTTTTTTTGTAGCATGTCAGTCGTAAAAGCTAGCAATTAAAGTTTGGAAAGGGTTTTGGAAAGTGATCTTAGGACAGCTTCAAAGGAAAGAGGCATTAACATTTCCATTTATACCCTTAATCCAGCGTGACTTACAGATTGAAATAATTATCTTTATGATTAGATCAGCCAAACGGAATACTGGTACTCTTACATTTTGAAGAGTACTATGATTTACGCATTACTCATTTATTTATTTATTTATTTATTCATTTTTTAGACCTTCAAAGTACTCATTACATATCATGAATGTCTCTTCTTCTCTCATCCGGCCAATGACTGTATGCTAGCTGGCACATTTTATTGACGTTTCCTTTTACTGACGTTACATTTAAAGCATCCGATCGAGGACATCAGTGTAGAAAAAATAAAAAGGATCAAGAATCATACCGATTCGTCATCTGCAGTGACCTTCTCATACACGATGCCGTTCATGTTTATTAATCTGTGTGCATTTGAATATGGATAAACCAGTGCACTGCCGTGTTGAACCGGAGGATGAGCGCCCGTAGCCCTACCTCAGAATGCTGGCGTAAGCATATAAAGTGAGGTAAATCCTTTGCCTTAATGCCATCTCGTTGAAAAATATCGACTGGTTTTATTTGACTGAGTCCATCCATATTTTCTGTGCTAATGCCAGGTTAGACTAGCATCAATTCCATTCGCTTACTAGAACTACACTACCCATCAGCCCTGCATGTCACAGGATCTGGTCACATGTTCCTAATCATTGTGTGTGCCATTATAGTCCGTTTGGTAAAACTTTACAATAACAGTACATGAATAATCAGTACACGATTAGTACATGCCTTAACTCATCATTATTCATATTTAAGTAAGTATTAATTCAGGTATTAGTGCGTGATTATTCATGTACTGTTATGTAAAGTCTGTTTGTTTCTTGCCTTTTTATCCATAGTTCGTGATGATAGTTCTTGTTTTCACTGTTTTGTTTGTACTTTACACAATAAATATCCTGCATCTGCCCCTACTGCCAATTCCTGACACTTTTACTAGGCATTAAAGCCAAAGTTAAAGGAAAATATTGCTTATTTTGATTCATTAAATATATATATATATATATGTGTGTGTGTGTGTTTAGTTGAATTTGTTTTTTGATTCATTCGCAAACTCTATAGCATTAGTCACGTATATGGCCAGCAGACTTACTGAGATTGAATGTTTTCCAGCAAAACAATGTACTCGCTTATAATAATTTTAGATCATTGAAGATGAATTAATTCCATCGGTTAAAAATACTGACATTTTTTTTTAAATACGTGAGTACATTTAAAAGTAGCAATGTTTTTACTTTCGCTTCATTTTACTTTTGACACATGATCCACTGTATACTTTCAATTAAGTCTCATCTCTCAGCACCTTTTCCACCTCTGCCTATAGCTACGTGCTCCACACACACACACACACACACACACACACACACCTACATGGATGCACATGTGCTGTATACCTACAGTAGATATCCATGTATATTGCATACTGACACGTTTTTTTATTTCTCCAAGATCTTTTATGCATTTCTTTCTCTGTCTGGTTGTAAAAACAGAAAGGATTTATCAGTGTAATGAAAACAGTGTTCAGCTCTGTACAGCTCTCCTGAAGCTACTTCAGCATTGTGTGTGTGTGTGTGTGTGTGTGTGTGTTGTTCCCTAACATGTATTAAGGAAGTAATTCGATGTCTTTGAATATGATAAACTTATTCCTTATAATACTTCTAACAGGAACAGTAACAGTAGTTGTAAGGAAGATACTGCAAATCGTGATCAGTTGTATGTTTTTAATAATGTTTTTCCATCCCTGAGAGCTCAGAGTGCAGATTTCCTACGTCCGCTGTCACTAATGTTCTGAGGTCTGATGTGCTTTTTGTCTCGGCTCTTTTGCAGTGTTTGCGTGACCGCGTGCTAGAGTCTTGTGTGATTCGCTTGAAGGGGCTGAAGGATAATGGATTTGCTAGAAATCCTGGGGAAGGCTGGTGGGTAATGGTGAAAACTTGGATTTCCTGCCGAGCGCTGATGTATGGTGTGATAATGCGTAATGTGTTGAAGCAGTATCCATGCTAGTTTTCTGATATAAGGGAGTGCAAAGATGCTGAGGTGCTAATGGGAGTTAATAGGAAGACATTTACTGCCTGAGAGAGACTAAATTCTGAAGGGGCTGCGTCTCAGACTTTCGGTACATCAGTTTGATCTGTTTTTCACAGTTCAGTAAAGTTCTGCAGTTTAACCATGTTACCAAAAGGGTATTCAAAAGAAAAATGAGCAAATGTTGCATATTTGATCAGCCTTGATCAAGTATTGAGCACACACACATACAAACTTCATTTTTCAAACATTAATGGCATCTTGGACCGCTAGTTATTCTGTGTGTGTGTGTGTGTGTGTGTCTGGGACTGCAGACAGGCAGCCCTGGGGGCATGCTTTTATATCTTGGATATAAAAAAATCATATGAATATCTGACAGTTTTGGCTGTGAGGGGATATTTGGCTGCTTCCCATGAGGAAAACTGCCTTGCACCATTTTCATTCATTCATTCATTCATTTATTTATTTATTTATTTTACAAAAGCTGCAGCTTTCATTTGTTAAAAGAACCTAGACAGTTCTTTTTGCTACCGAGGTTAAGGTTATTTTTTTTTTATTAGGCATAGCATTAATTAGCTGCATTAATTAGATCAGTACAAGGTCCTCACAACTAAGGGGGTAGTAAGATAAAATGTATATTTGTATTTCTTCACGTATCTGTATTTACACGTACATGTTTCAGGTGGCACACATCCTGGTTCTTGCCCTGAAGTCACTGATTTTGTGTGCAACAATGGCAACTGCATCGTTTCCAGTCTGGTGTGTGACAATAAGCCGGACTGCACCGACGGATCTGATGAGCTGGACTGCAGTGAGTTTAATAAAACCTTTGTAAAAGCCGCCAGTCTTTTCGTATTAATGGTATTCACTGAAGAAATATTAAATTTGGAGAGAAAAAAAAGAAAGAAAGCAAACATAAATCCATAAATGAAAAGAAAATGAAGATCAGTCATTCGATTAAGAATGTCTCTAAATAAAAGGAGGATGGACTCCTTTGTATAAGTGGCGTATAAGTTGGTTCCGTTTGCCGCAGCATCTTCTTTAATTCTGTGTAAAACTCCGTTAAAGTCAGCGATAAGCGATCGATAAGCGACTGATCTAGTATGTCTCAAGCAATGTGCCGTACCGTATACTCCATATTACGGCGTTCACCCACATACACACGCGAGTATGAAGCTTTTCCAAAAAAGTTTGTAAATATTTGATCAGAAAGGCTTTCAGAAGTCTGGAAAACCAGGAAAAGGACCCATGGAGATGTTCAGGTTTCCAGAATAGTTTAACAACCAGCTGTCTTAGCACCACCTCCACGATTATGCAATGTTTAGAAAAGCTGCATGAAAGAATCCCTTTGTTTTCATTAGCATTTTACATACTGTCCCAACTTTTTCGGGAATGGGGGTTGTACAGTGTGGGCGCGGTGGCTTAGTGTTACAGGTTGCATTTCTGCCTCGCACCTCCAGGGTTTGCGGTTCAAATCTCGCCGCTGCCCTGTGTGTGTGCGGAGTTTACGTTTTCTCCCCATGGCTGATTGCTGTCTCTGTATTGTACATAGTGTGTGAATGGGTGTTTGAATATGTGTGAGATTGTGCACTGTGACGGATTGGCACCCCATCCAGAGTGTCCCCCACATTGTGCCCCGAGTCCCCTGGGATAGGCGGCATGGAAAATGAATGGGTGGATTATCTTAACATATCACTTACTGGCTTGTATCTTCATAGGGATTTACTACGTTAAACTCAGGGCAGTGGAACTGTGTCATTTTGTGTATATATAAGCATTATGTCCGTTTTATGCTTCCCAGGTGGCCTGGCAGGAGCTTGTGATTTTAACATGCCTGGGGATGTGTGGAAGGCAGCATGTCAACTGTTGCAAGATCAGGATGATGACTTTGACTGGCTGCTAGGACATGTCAGAACACATCAAGGAACAGGACCATCTACTGACCACAGCCCCGGTAGATGTTACAACTACAGCAAACTTTAAAACTCATCTATTCTAATTAAACCAGCGGAATTTGATAAAAATGCAATTCTGTACCTAATTTCTATAGATTAGCCAGTCAGTACAGGTAATGGATGAGGGTAATTTCTACATGCAGTGCAAGCAGCGTCTAAAAGGTCTTACAAAATAAGACCAGAGTTCAAAATAAAAATGACGACACCATAATCAGTGTGTAGTTACATGGTTTCCTGTTATAACGGCTCTGAATTATAGATACACCCTTATATCATTATGGGAAATTTCTAGAAAGATAATTGAGGCATTGTTCTATTACCTGTCCTAACCATTACCTCCGACTAAAACTTGCATGAGAACTTTTTTTTTGTCTGCTTCATATATGATCTGCATTATATAAACAGGATAAAAGTAAATCAAATACACAGTAACCGTAATTACCATTTTTAAGTTTAAATAGATCGTTTAATTTTTAAGTTACAAAGGCTATATGGCTCCCTAATCATGGAAGCACCCTTAAAGATTTCATTCGTTTAATATCAACATTAATGCTGCTGTTCTTCTAATGCTCCTTAAGTTCAAAGTGTAATTTCCTCAGCATACATATAAGTATGTACATGTGTGTAATGAGAATCTCTTGTGTATTTGTGGGTGTAAACTGGGAGATGGTGCAGGGAGCTACCTGTATGTGAACTCATCCTTGCAACAAGAGGGGGATGTTGCTCGTATAATCACCCAGCAGGAGTTTCCCGCCAGTGCTGGTGTCTGCCATCTGCGCTTCTGGTTCCACATGTACGGCTCCGAACAAATGGGCACGCTGAAGGTGAGAAAGACTTTGAGAGATTGGCAGGCAGGATTGATCTGACCTGAAATATAAACGTCAATCTTTTTTAGTCAGAGAGAACTCGAAACACTAAACAAACAAGGCTGAACAATTGCTCATTAATTATCTCCCATCTTCTCTACCGCTTCGTCAATAAGTCTCTTAAATCTGCTTCTGCTCCACTGAGGCTTAATATTGCTGTGGTTCCACCAATACTGGAACTGGGATTGATCCTCCGGAGCTCTCTAACTGTTCTGTGTTTCCCGAGGTGGAAAGTAACAGAGCTTTGTTACGGCACTTAAATGCTGTATGTTTTTTTTTTTTACGTGAATTTTTCTTTCACCTCATACTTTCTAGTTCTGCTTCCTACATTTCAAAATCCGTGTTCCGTTCAGTACGTTTGCACGGACAACAATAATCCGATGTTAACCCGATTAAGACGGTACTCTGATTAAGAAGCTAGCATGTAAACAGCCATTTTTAATTAATTTAATCCGAGTAAAGTCACACTCGAAGTAAACACAAATCGGATTAAGACGTGTGGAGTATTCCCGTTTTAGTCGCGTTATCGACGTGCGTTACAGACATGTAAACACCTTAATCGCACTATTAACGTCGTGTGGGAGATTTCGCCGCATTTTGCGACAGGACACGTACACACACGGCAGCGCTCAACCGTTTGACGGCAAACGAGAGAGCACGGCTGCGTCCCGAACCGCGTACTTGCCTGCTATATAGCAGGTGAAATACATGTATCTCATCTACTATATAGTTGGTAAGTAAGCGGTTTGGGACGCAGCCCACGGCTTCAAGCAGTCGTCTGTTTGCACGTACAGCATGACGAATAATTAACCGCACTTCGTAAAAAATTAACATAAAAACACAAAAAACTACTGGCACCCTGTCCAGGGTGTGCCCCACCTTGTGCCCCATGCTCCCTGGGATAGGCTCCAGGTTCCCCGTGACCCTGAAAAGGAGTAAGCATTAGAAGATGGATGGATGGACACCCAAAACTGTATACAGTCCCATAACAAACTTCCAAACACAACGTTAGTGCAGTTCTTGTTTATAATATTTTTGTCAAAAACTTTTTAGCACTCTAAATCTACGCTTTAACAGATGCAGCAGCAAGAATCGGACATAACACTGTAATCAACGTTAAATACCATTTGTATTGTACTGTATGTGTTTATTAAGGCAGTGCGCAGAGCGGTATCAGCGAGTGTGGTCATTATTAATGAAGTCAAGTGAATTGCCCACGTCTAAAATATTTACGAACGTGGAGCAGTGAGAGTGCAGAGAACCTCTCGCACGTGAGAGAGAGCACACGTGCACTCATGAGGGTCTATTCATAGCACCTTTCGCTCATGAAATAAGCCTAATTTCCCCTCTTCTCAACCAACACTATATTGCAAGTCATGTGGTAGCACAGAAGGTATTTTTTTGAAATGTGGAAAGTGTCAAGACTGAAGAAATCTCCAGTTCCATATTACGTACGCGTATTGAAGGAAATCTAAATGTTGAAAATGTGGTGATCTATAGTAAGCTTGTGACAAAACGGTGATATGTCCATTGTATACTGAATGTTTTTTTTTAATCTGTGAGAATGGGTTGGGTTTAAAACACCAGAACGTCTTAAACATCTTAAGGTCAATGCTAGCAGCACACAGCAGCAACCAACATGAACAGAGCGAAATGAAATGCTCCATGACACCCCTGATTTGGAATATTCAGTAGATGAATCATTTCTCTATCAGTATCTGTAAGTATCAAAAACGTATACTTGTGCTTGGGTTTGAAAAATAAACGCTATTGATGCATTATTATTATTATGCTCGCTAAAATTCGAAAGAGATCATTTTGTTAATATTTTTGTACTTTTACTTTCGTCCTTGATCCTTTTTTTTTTTTTTTCTACTTTAACTCGAGTGAAGAATTTGAAGCTATTCTTTATCCAAAGTAGTTTAGATTAATAGTTGTACTTGAGTAAAGTCACTTGTACTTCAGTACCTCTGTATACATCTAACCTCTAATCTCCCAATCTGATCGAATGAATGGTATCCTCTCAGCTAAAGAGTTAGCTTGCTATTGACAACCGCTTTGAGTCTTTCCAGTCTGCTTTGTGTGCGCTGTATAGCACTGAGCCCGCTCTTTTAATAGGCAGTAATGATCTTCACGAGACTTACTTACATACCCACCTGGCCCTTAGGGCAGCCTTTAACACAATAAATCATAACATTCTTCTTTCTTCTCTGACTTTTATTTGGATTCCTTGCCACCTGTATGTCTATAAGACTGCATTATGTCTATGGATATCAAAACTTGTTTTGCTACTTACAATCGGGTCGGTAAGTATTTGGACAGTGACACAATTTTTGTCATTGTGCCTCTGTACACCACCACAATGGATTTGAAATGACGTAATCAATATATACTTATAAGATGACTGAAGAATCAGAGACCAAGAGCCGGGTTCTAATAAAAAAAAATAAATAAATAAATAAAAGAGAGAGAGAAGGTTGATTGCGTGCACAAAGACAATATGGGCATTCTATAGTGTAAACAAAAGTCGGACGCATGGAGCTCTTTTATACTGATGTGTACGTGCAAGAAAGCACGAAAAAGCAAGACCATATAGATAATATCTAAGGCTAGAAGAAAAACATGGAAAAGAACAGAAGATTACGACCCAAGGAACAGACACACGTACATCAGATAGCACAAGGAACTTGAAGCGATTTCTAATTTGCATATCAATGCATATTCATGGTTCTTTGCATGATGTTCCTAGGAACTTTTTGAGAAGTTTGATGGGTATTTTTTTTCATTATAAAACCAGAACCCAGTCAGTATACTATGAATTGAAAGTTTTTGCACTAACTCTGTAGGTCTACACGGTGGGCAGTAGCGGCATTCCCTTACTGATGTGGGCCGCTAGCGGGAACTATGGAGACAGGTGGCGTTACGGTAACGTGGTGCTGTCGAACCCTCATCCTTTCAGAGTGAGTTTTCAGGCTGAAGTGGGAGGAGACAAGTGGACAGACATCGCCATTGACGACCTCTCGTTCACCCAAGAGTGTGCCATAGGAGGTACAGCACCTACACCTCCCATTCTATCTCTTCCTTTTCTGTAACTATCTAAAGACTATATAAGGAATATGTTCCTTTACAAAGATCGTACCCTGTTCCTTATGACCCGAGAGTAAATACATGAAGGAAAAACGTTTAAAAATGATAGTCATACTTATTGTGTTTTACTGTTTCCTCAGCTCCCGTCACCCCTGTGCCTCCGACGTGTGATTCAGGACAATTCCAGTGTGTGTACTTGTTGGAGTGTGTCCCCCAGATCTGGCGCTGTGATGGAGAAGCAGATTGTGTGGATGGTTCAGATGAGGAGGATTGTGGGAGTTTAGTTCCCGGGACTGTGCCGCCACAAACGGGCTGTGAGGACACGCAGTACCGCTGTGCCAAGAACATGTGCGTTCATTCATTGTTGCGCTGTGACGGCATAGCAGACTGCCCCAACGGCGAGGACGAATATGGATGTCGTAAGATGCACACACACACACACAAAGAAGTACATAGAAGGTACAGTACATAACACAATGATAGCAGCAATAGTAATAATAACGTGTAATCTATACAGTGCTAATCAAGTCAGTGTTAGATTGTGATTTTAGTATTATAAAGCCATATACATACAGGGTAGTATTTTAGAGCAGGTAGCCCTAGTGCTAGGAACGTTGCAAAAACTGTAGTCGAGATGTAAATATTGTTGTACAATTGGGATAAAATGTAAATAATAGTACTACAAAAAGTGTTCATCCCTAGAAGTGGCACAATTCGCCATTAAGCCTGTGGGGAAAAAAAAAAATCAACACCTAAGGTAAAAGTGGTATAAGAATTCATAGAGCAATGAAATATTTTTCTTTCTGATGTATAAATAATTTCTCGCTTGCCTTCCAGCACCACGAGTATAACAACTTTTGGGCTTCTTTAGAAAATATAACTTAAAAATATAAAAAATAAGTACCTTGGCAAGTAAAAAAAATATCTTAAATAAAGGCAAATTCAACTGATATTTCTCTTTATTACATTGTTTGTAAACAAATTCAAGATGACTAAGCTTATGTCTAAATATTTCTACTCATTTCAAGAAAGTCTGAAATTAGCAACTATGTCTAGAAATAGGCTTAATGGTCTTATATTTGTTACGTGATGATCTCATCTCATTTCTCAGGAGAAAGATTAGATAACGTTTCATTTATTCCAGATCGTTAAGATCTCGTTCTTCGACCATGTAAGCTTTACAGTTAGCTCGACATTTTAGTTTAGCTCAGTCGAATTTAATACGAGCTAATAGCTACATAAGTAGTTCCCAATGTAAGCAGCACTACACTGGTCTAATTTGTCTGGCTGCTTCTTCATCATTAGCGATGCTTTGGTTAGATAGGTAGATGAGGAAAGGAAGCGGTGCTGGAAAGTTTGTGAACCCTTTAGAATCGTCTATATTTCTGCATAAATATGACCTAAAACATCATCAGATTTTCACACACGTCCTAAAAGTAGACCAAGAGAACATCATTAAACAAACGAGACCAAAATATCATACTTGGTCATTCATGCATATCTGTGAGTGGCAAAAGTATGTGAACGGCTAGGATTGAGCAGTTAAATTGAAGGCGTTTTAAAGAGGCAGGTGTTTTAATGAGTCGTGAGGAATCGCTGATTGAATAAAATATTTACTCGAGCACATTCTAGTGTTTGGTGTACTGACTTCTCATTTTACAGGTGAATTTCCACCAAATTAATAGCTACCATCAATGTAAATTATTTACATATGACAGATCACTAGTCAATAACACGTGATGCATATCAAGATATTTCTAAATGAATAAGAAAAGTCTATAAGATCTTATTTATGACTTGTTGATGGTAGTGTGTGTGGAGCTGATACGAGGGTATTGTAGTATTGTTGGTCAACTTTGTACTGTAGAGGCACAATTTGTGCTGTTCATCCTCTAATCCTGCAACACCGCCAGTTTCTGACTACAGGACTGCTGTTGAGGCGTTTAAGGACTTCGGCCACACCGCTCTACTTGATACACATGTACCAGTACCACACTCACTACAATATCAAGGTTATTGGTGTGCTGAGAATGATCCACCATCCAGATAATATCTGCCGAGTGGTGGTCCCTTACCACTGATGGATGAGGTAGAAGGTGATGAGAAACTGAGCACAGAAACAAATCTGCTAAGTCAGGAGCTGTACAAAAACTAAAATGGTAGGTTTACATGATAAAATGGAGAGTGAAAAGTGTCAACGTTAACACGTTCTCTGCCTGTGTGTTTGCCTCTTTGTGTGCAGCTGTCGTGCAGTGTGAGATTGGGGAGTTGGTGTGTGAGAGTAGCTGTATTCCTCACAGCAAGCGATGTGATCACACTGTAGACTGTCCTACCTTTAACTCTGACGAGTCTAGCTGCTATGGTAAAACCCAATCCGATTTTTTTCTTCTTCTTCTTCTCTCAAGCAAAACACTGCGAATCAGTTATACAGTACACATGCATATACAGTAAAGGTATGTTTGCGTGAATCTTACGAAAGGTCTTCGTTTTGAGCCTCAGCGACTATCCTCTCTTCTAAATCAGGTCTCCAATTATTGCTGAATTTATGAATAAATGAAGTTTTTTTTAAAAAAAAAAAAAGGGTCTGTGAGCAGGTTTGTAAGCTTATAATAAGTAATATGTTTGCCCCGTGCTTTTCCATGTTTTACTTGATTTAATTATCAGCTCATGGAGAGCTTGGCAGTTCACTAATGCACTGAGTCAGAGCCTGGTTCATGCACTATACCTTATTTGTAGCTGTGCACAGTGTGTGTGCTTATAGACTAATGATGAGCTTAGCATTAGAGTAATGGAAGGAATATGTGAGGCCGGCTATGCTTCATTCACACATGCTGATCCCTATAATGAAAATATTTTTTTAAAAAGGTACAAATTATTCACTGCACTGCTTCGGTATGTTTTCTCAATCAGCCTAATGAGGTTCGTCTTTTTAAAAAAATAAAAAATAAAAAAATAAAACAACCCTGATGTGCCATTTATTAGTCAATAGCACAAACTGAGGAGCCGAGTTTGAGATACTCCAGAGAAAAGACTTGGTGAAAGTCTGTCGAAAGATTTCGGAGACAAAGGAGATCTGACGTAACTCCTCGCTGTTTTCCAGGGTTTATAAAACCTCATCTGTTCTACTTCACGCCTCGTTGATTTGTAATCGTCGTTGCGAGTACTGCAATGAAACATTCCTAGAGACTGGCTATAATAAAATATCAGTGAATATGTAAATGAAGATTTCTGGAGCTATTTTGTAATATTTGTGAAATATGTGTGTCTGGTTTACAGAGTGCCCCACTGGTTACTGCCTCAATGATGGGATGTGTAGTGTGGGGAACCATGGACCTGTGTGCATGTAAGTAACACACACACACTGCAAACATATTGCAGACATTTTAAGTTCCCATACACACTCATAACATGAATAATTACCCACCATGACACAATCACACTCCATACAGCACACGAGGCACGATAACCTGAAGAAAAGAATTAAATTAATGGCAGAAATGAATGCAAAATCAAGCAAATGGTCAGATATTAAGCTTGTGGGACAAAGAACACACCTATTCACACACCACGGACATTTTGGACATGCCAGTCAGCCTACAACGCGAGTCTTTGGACTGGAGGAGGAAACCGGAGCACCCGGAGAAAACCCCCAAAGCACAAGGAGAACATGCAAACTCCACACACACAGGGTGGAGGAAGGGTTCAAACCCCTAACCCCGGAGATGCGAGGCAAACGTTCTAAGCACTAAGCTATTTCAAAATGATAAGAATGTACCATTCGGGAAGCCAAGGAGAAGTGGAAAAGTGGAAGCTGAACTGTCATAAGTGGTGGAGATAATCTAATAACAGTAGATTAAGCCATAATGTAATGTAACGCAAGGAGTTCACCCTTGGTTTGGAGCATGTGATGTCAATTACTTAACTAACTTTCATGGTGGAATTTGTCATGCTGCTTTAGTTGTCTTGAGAGCAAGTACAGTGTATAAAAGCCTCTTGCAGGACATCCTCTTGGATTTTCCTGCCTGGGGCCGCCATAGTCGCTAGTGTTGCCCCTGATGGGAGCTCATTGTGTACTAGTGTGGCATCAGTAAATGTTTTATCCTGGTCTAGGCCACAGAGGGTTAAATGATGAATTTGTTTATATTTTTTGAAATGGATCCAACTAAGTTTGTTGAAAATATTGTAGGCAGGTGGAAAAAAACAAACAAACTGCAGGATCGGTCAGAATTCAACGGGGGGCAGCATGGATTAAAGGAATGCTAAATGTACTTTTAGTGAGTGTGTTTGTGTCAGTATGAGTAATTATAGACTGCACATATCCCACTGCTGTCTACTGCTGTAGCTGTACTACCTTTGTTTACCAAGGGTCATTTCAGTGGGCAGATGCCATATGTGTGTGTGTGTGTGTGTGTGTGTGTGTGTGTGTGTGTGTGTGTGTGTTAGCTAATGGTTCGTTTCTTTCCTGTCCAGCTGTAAATCAATGTGGACTGGCAACCGCTGCCATGTGCAGCAAAAACCAACATCTCCCACATCTTCAATTGTGATTCCTGACACTGGACCAGGTAAGTGCGTGTGTGCATGCGTGTGTGCGTGCGTGCGTGTGTGCGTGCGTGTGTGCATGCGTGTGTGCATGCGTGCGTGCATGCGTGCGTGCATGCGTGCGTGTGTGTCATAATTCTGTGTGTGTTTCAGTCATACTTTACAGTGCTGTAAGTGTCGCAGTGCTCCTGATTCTGGCTGTTGTCATTGGCACTATTATCCTCTTCCTCGTACGAAGGAAGTGCACAGTTAAGTAAGTGTATTTCAATCAGACCTGTTGTATTTTTATGCCTCAAATTTTCCCCTGATCCTTCCTATTGCATGGAAAGAAATTCAATACGAGTTTTTCTTGTTTGCGTTTTTTGGATGATTGTTAATATCGTTTTGTTTATTTGTCGCTATGATTTGTTTACTGTGCTTAGGGATCCCAAGTTGATTGCCAATGACGAACTGGACACGTATGCTGCTGAGTGTAGCGGAAAGGTCAGTCACACAAGTATTTCAGGCACATACAGATTGTACAGACGGAGTACTTTTGCACGGGTTCATTTCAAAACATATATCGCATAATATACGGGGGGGGCATGATGAAGACTATCAGATATGTCAAAGTCTCCAGAAGAACCGTGGCAGATCCGCTCAATCATTATCTCACGTCAGATTTCAAAGTGTACTGAAAAACACGGTCACTGAGCAGGTGACCATGTGATGCATCCTGGCGTGAAGCAGAGGTTGATTACAATATATCCAGAAACAGAGTATTCGTCTTATAACACAGCAATTTTAATACAATTTAAACAAAAACATCATATTGTACTTCTTTATCAATTAATAGGTACATTTAGAGACAAAGCCATCACGTTCTAATATCACCTAAAGAAAAGTTGTTCGCTCAACAGCCTCTTTTTGTCCTCTCTCTTCAAGAAAAACTGCAAAGCCCACCATCCTATAGACTTTCCCGTAACGTAAAACATAGACACGCCTTTCCATCTGACTGTCACAAAAGTGCGTACGCTAGAGATTTCTTCCACAAAGGAAGTAAAGGAAAAGATGTAAACAAATGTGCTCTCAGAAACTTGACGGTCTCAACAAAGAGACAGTTATTTTTAATCCATTTAAATAAAGCTGTTACTATAGAAACAATGACGTATAAGAACGAGCGCAGTAATGAATGAATGAATGAATGAATGCCTTTTATTGTCACTATACACATGTACAATGAAATTAAGAGCCACTCCTTTTTGTTCCGTGCAAACATATACATTCAATACACAAGAAGAATAAACAGATAATACACAGATAAATAAATAAGATAAATAAACAAAATAAATAAACAAGATATACAATATATGCAAGATATATGCACGATAGATAGATATTAGGGTGGATGGCGGAGGTACTATGAAATGCACAGTTTGAGACAATATATACATATGCTGTGAACTCAGTACATGTGTTTGTTTATCATGGTAATAGCTTTTGGGAAGAAACTATTCTTAAATCTGCTAGTCCTTGTTTTGATGCACCTGTAACGTCTCCCTGAGGGCAACAGATTGAACAGATCAAAGCCAGGGTGAGAACTGTCCTTAATGATAGTTTTTCCTCTGCTGAGGCAATGGGAAGTATAAATATCCATCAGGGAGGGGAGAGGGCAGCCAATGATCTTCTGTGCTGCTCTTACTACCCTCTGAAGCCTCTCCCTGTCTGCTGCGGTGCAGCTACCATACCACACCGTGATACAGTATGTCAGCAAGCTCTCGACGGACGAGCGGTAGAAGATCAGCAGCAGATTGGAGTCCAGATTGTACTTCCTGAGAACCCTAATATAATAAGTAATATAACCCTTGCAGCCGATACGTTCGACCAATCAGAAGCAAGGACATTTCATCCAGCCCTTCATTGTATGAATCCCTGTACTGTAATGATACTTCTGTAATAATGTACACTTTGAGCAAATGTTTAATCTATGTAATGCTGCCAAAGGATAGATATTGTTTAACCTTGATGCATTTCGGTTATTGTGTCGGTGTCTAATCGAGTATAATTAATGATTCAGTTTCTAGATGTGAGGCCCAGAAAATCTGCTGCCTTCAAGGCAAGATGGAGTAAATTTCCTAAACTGGCTATTAGTGTTTACCCATGGAGAGATGAACCAGAGGTACACACACACACACACACACACACACACGTGTACATGTGCTAAAGTAAACATACTGTACGTTGTCATGTTATCTGCACATTTCTTATTTACATTTGCAAGCAAAAGTGCTTTTTAGTCCTTTATGTACAGTGCTGTGAAAAAATATTCGCCCCCTTCCTAATTTGTTCTGATTTTGTGTAAATCTCAGACACAATTTTTTCAGAAATGAAAACAAAATCTAAGATAAAACAAAGGGAACCTGAGTAAAAAAAGTAAAAAAAAAGCAAAAAAGTTATCCAATACCAACTGGGCCTGTGTGAAAATGTATTTGCCCCCATAGTTACTAATTCTCCAAATCTATTAAATAGATTGATAATGGGGTTCAGCTGGACTAGACACAACCAGGCCTGATTACTACAAACCCCGTTCAATCAAATCAACACTTAAATAGAACTTTTTCAACAGTATGTTTGTTTATTATTTTTTTCTTTTCTGGACTAGCAATGGAGATGAGTAATCACTTGCCTTGACACTATATGTAGCCCATTTGCAGCTTGGAACAGATTTTGCTCAGATGACTTAGTTTTCAACCATAACGTGAGGGAAAGTGTAAGTACCATACATTATTTTGGCAAGTCAGTTAGGGTATCTACTTTGTTCACGTCAGTGGTTATTTAAAAAACAATCGATTGGAAGCAGATTTATTTCAGCGTTGCTTTGTTCTATATCAGATTTCCAGTGGGTTGAAAGTTTGCATCTACCAAGTTAACAGTCTTTTTATACAGTCTGGAAGATTTCAGAAAGTGTTCTAAAGACCTTTAGAAGCTTCTGGCTAGTTGTAATTAGGAGTTGATTAGGAGCGCATCTGTGGTTGTATTTAAGGCCCTACCTTTAGAGCCAGTGCCTTTTTTTGCCCTTAATAGCATGGGGAAAACCAGCAAACACCTCAGAAAAAAAAAAAAACTGATCCTAGGCATACGTCCAAAGTGAAAGAATTGGAGCGGCCATCGTCAAACACCTGACCTGACTCCCACAGAAAATTTGTGGACTGAACTGAAAAAGCATGTCTGAGCGAGGAGGCTCACAAACCTGATCGAGTACCACCAGTTCTGTCTGAAAGCACGCGAGAAACATTGCGAGTATTGCGAGAAGCGAGAAGGCTAGCCCAAGAATTTGATTCAAGTTCAAGCAATTCCTTCAATTACTAACAAAGTGTATGTATGCATCTGACCCACTGAAAATCTGGTACAGTAAATAAAAGCTGACATAAATCTGTCTCTTATCTATTATTTTGAAAATGACCTCTTATGGAAATAAATAAAGTAGTTGCTCTAATTGACTCAACACAGGAAATGTATGGTAACTTGAATTGCGTAGAGCTGCACAAAGCCAAGTTTGAATGTCTCGGTCTGAAGGCTGTGACCTCTACAGATTATCAAATGCTGCGTATCCTTAATGGTAATATTCTGCCTGATCCGTAATCAAGCAATAGTCGATTTCTGAATGTTTTTTGAGGCAACCCATTTGCCTTGGGTTTTGTCTTTATTGACATGCATACCCACTGCTGAAGTGCCTGACATCAATATTCCAATTGTTAGAATTGAATCACTCCTCAGTTGCTGTAGTAGCACATTGTTCTGCAGTAAGATGGATCATAAGCTGCCAACTGTTGAATTATTCATTTTTCTTTAAATAAGTGAGGATTATGTATTATATAAAAAAGGGACTTTTTTTTTTTTTTTGCAGAGGATATTAAAATCGCTTACGATTTAATGTTTGTTTCAGTCACCGATATCGACACTGAGCGAGCCCGGCTTGATATAAAGCTGATATTTTACTCTGTTCATAAGTCATGTTTCCATCCACGTATTTTTACGCGAATATTAGGATATCGCATAAACAGACACCATGGATGGAAACACCAAAATGTGCATTAAAAAGCGTATGCGCTCAATCGGGGCAGAAAATGTTTGTATGTTCGATAAGAAGACTACGATGGAAACGCATTTACCGATTAAGTTCCTCGACGCGCACCCAAAAAAAGGTCCCGATTTTGTTCTCTTGGACACACAGAACGGAAACGCTGCTTTATTTGCAAATGTTTTGCGCGATATTCCAATTTTTCACACAAGTTAAATTCGCAGCTCGGATGGAAACTCAGCCAAAGCGACAAAGAGTGTGTCATTGACCAGCAACACCACGAATCTCTAGCTGTCCAGTTCACATCCGTCCTAAGAGATGCTAACTTCATTGAAATGATAGGAGGGAACCTTAATGAAATGAATAGAGTTTACTTGAATTCTTTTGAAAGCTACAGTACCCTTAAAACCTGCCTATTCCTGTGTGTTGTTTTTAGATTCCTGCCAAACTGTCTTTTTCCAACCCACTCTACAAGGAACCCAAAAGCTCTGAGGCCTGAGGATAGACACACACACACACACACACACACACACACCCCACAAAGGTACTACAAAACCCCTACGGATGTACTTTTGTAATTTGATCCTTCTTGGCTAACATGACTGTACTTGTACAACATCCAAAGCCTTAAAACTATATATTTATGAAAAATGTAATTTATTTTCCTCTTCTGGGACAAAACACTGAGCGCAACTTCAAATCACCAGCTTATTACTTGGGCTCTGAGATGTTAGAGCCTGCGTCTAAAGTTCTCCGAGTTGAGGAAGTTGTCGCATTAAGAAGCAAAACCCAAACTCTTTATGACTCCATCGTTTTCCAATGAACGAGACAAATTGTCCTACTTGTTTTGATTTCCTGTTTTGTTCAGAGTAGAAACATTTGTGGCTTTCATTATTGTTCATATAACATAGAATAGACCACAATCCTACTGCAAAACCTGGGCTTTGTTTAAGATTTAAATCATGAAATGGTTTTCGTGTGGGACCACAGCATATGCCAATAAATGCAGACAGTTCACCAAAACCAATATTCAGCCTGACAGCATGACTCTTCAATTGTGTGTGTGTGTGTGTGTGTGTGTGTGTGTGTGTGTGTGTGTGTGCTTTAGTCTCTCTCTGTCTCTCTCTCAGAATTAGCAATTACCAGTAACGTCACTACATGTGTTGATTTAAATGGCAAGTTGAAGCATTTTATTACATTTAGCAAATGACCGTCAGATAGTACGTCCTGCACCTAGAACAATTCTAAAATACACCAAATTATAGGAAAGTTATAACGTTATATGATAAAGCATATGTTGTTCATATACAATAAGTAAGTAATGAGTATTGTATGTTGTCATGGCAATATGTGAATGCTGTATTAAACTGGATATTTAAGGTCACTGAACTCAAACACACACCCACACACACACACACACACACACACACACACACAATGTGGTACTAAATCAGTTATTGAACTGCTGATCTGAGGTTCTGCGTAAACGCAGCTTTATCGATCACCTTTTTCCATGCACAGTATGTGTGTGTTTGTGCGTTGTATTTATACTCGCTCCTGTGTTTTTCACAAGAATTTTAGAACACTTGGCAAAACAATGTGGGAATCATTATGTGCCTCCATCCGTTAATGTGAATGTTATTAGAAGACTACGGACTCACCGAGGAATTAAAATACTGAAACACCCACTCGCTATATCATAATTCATATGAAAATAATCCCTTTAGTGCCGGGGTTCTCCAACTGTTTAACAGCTTTATCTGTCAAATAAATTCTTTGCTACAAATTTATGAACGCAATCCACGTATTCAAATATCAAGCTCATAATTTAAACATGTACAAATCTACTCTGGCTAATGAAGATTGGTTTTTTTATTCAGCTTTTTAATTCTAGGTCCGTGCTGGCGGGGTTTTTTTTTTTTTTTTTTTTTTTTTTTTTAAGGAAGGGTTTGTTTTGTAGGTTTTTGAGGTTTGAATTACACCCATTCAATTCAAGTGACCAATCAGACATATTCATGAGCACAAGAACTCAATGGTAAATGTAATACATTTAATATTGCTGGGTTATGGGGGGCATGGTTGGGGGTTCAAATCCCGCTTCCCGTCGTGCATGTTCTCCCCGTGCTTTGGGGACTTCTTCCAGGTACTCTGGTTTCCTCTCCCAATCCAAAGACATGCGTTGTAGGCTGATTAGCATTTCCAAATTGTTCATGGTGTTTGAATGTGTGTGCGATTGTGCCCTGCGATGGGTTGGCACCCCGTCCAGGATGTCACCCGCCTTGTGCCCAGCGTTCCCTGGGATAGGCCCCAGGCTCCCCGAGACCCTTTGCAGGATAAGCGGTATGAAAAATAGTGGATTTGTATAGAATTTTCCTTTCTAGCACCAGATGAACTGGGAACATTTCGGCATTGATCATAACATAGTCAGAGATTATTTGAATGGTATTTCAGGCGTACAAATTAGTAACAGGAAGGACTAGACTTGTTGGCAGCAGAGGCATCCCCACAGATGCTGCTGACATCCAGTTCTACTTTTCAGACCCTCCAAGATTTCACGACCGCAGCAATTAGCGCAAAATCAACGAAACTCCATAATATTCAAAGGAGCGGGCAATTTTTCAAAATGACCACAGATTTGGGCCACGACGCATCAGGTGATATCATCACAACATGCATTTCGCCAAAGCCCCCAAACATGAGTACAGCTAAAAGATCTCATTTACAAAACAGACATCACTGCGAAAGACCGTTCAAAACAATTTCCTGCGATTGCAATTCCACATTTGCATAACAGGTGAATGTAAATCCTGTTTATGGTGCAGGGCAAGCCAAGTGTACCAGAGGCAGCATGCATCATGAGCATGGGACTCACAGTGCATGTATGCCACTATAATAGGGGTGTAACACAACATTTGTATGTGTATCTGATTAGTGCTCCACATATTCATATCTGTATCTGTAAAGTACCTGTAAGTGGACATGGTCAAAACCAGACTTTTTTTTTTTTATATATATATATATATATATATATATAGAATCGTACATGGAACTGTTCTTTAATCCTTCTCATGCAGTTATTATTTGTATTTGTACCTGTCTGTGCCATTTTCTACAGAACTCCAACCTTTATCCCTACTCCAAGCTGTAAGAGCAGAAGGCGTACAGTTTATCCAGCGGGTCTGTATGTACAGGAAAGTAAAGCTGTTTAGGTATCGGGTGGTTGTGGTTTGGTTAGTACAGAAGCCTCAGCCTCAATGGAAGATCGATGGAAGAGACATTTATTTGATAGAAAGGTCCATTCCACCTTATCCACTCGATAAACTGTGCTCTGAAGTTAAACAGCACAAGGACAGACAGCACTGCTTTGGCAAAGAAAACCTCCACGCGGAGATAACGGTCTTCCAACCATTTTCAAGCCCACAGTGTAAACGATGTTTAAATGTTAAGTCGGCACTTCATTTGTGCTGCATTTGTGTGGGCAAAGAAGTGTACACAATTGTCATTTCCCTGTTCCCTTTCTTTCATTCTCTTTGTGCTGTTCTCTTTCAGTGCGCTCTCGAACACTCGTCGTTTCACTGACAGAGAATGAGGAAACGGAAGAACGCTAATAGAGGAGCGTAGCATGGCAACACGGACATCAAAGATAAAAGTCTCATTATTTTGCTTAAGGATTTGTCATTTATTTTACACCCCCCCCCCCCCCCCCCCCTTATTTTGCCTTTATTTCTGAATTAGTCAAGCAGCCTAAAATTTGAGACATCCAGCCGGTTGAATGTATATACAGGTAAATCATTAGCTAGCTTAGCGAGCTAGACTAGCTATCCAGATCTTTTGATGCTTTACACTTAGGATAATGTATAAGGGCCAGATAGATAAGTGTAGCTAGAAATATGTATGAATTAACATGAGCTAGCTAGCTAATAAATCTACTACATAAAGCTACTGAAACCCCAACTACATTTAGCTAAGTTAGCTAGCTAGCTAACATTACTTTTCTTTATATACCGTTGATCATTAAGACGGTGTTCACATAAATAATACCATGACGGATTGTTCTGTCATACGAAAATAATCTAAGCAGGGGTGGAGGGAAACCACCCCGATGTTGGTGCTGGTTAGCAAGTTATCGCTAATTATTACTCCAGTCCGTTACTCAAGTCAGTGTTTGGACGCTTTTCACTACTGCTCAAATTTCAGGAGTGCTACAGTTTTTTTTTAGATTTGATTTTATGTCAGTTTATACGTTAATGTGGGTTGTTCAGATCAGTGTCGGTCGGTGTTGAAGGTCAGCAGCGTGTAGGAAGAAGCTGATGCAGAGTCTGAGAGTTACAGACTGGATGTTCTGCCAGACAGCAGTGGCATTAAAAGTGCGTGGGTAGGTCATTTGCATGGTTGCATTTGAGAGGTTTTGAGGATGCACCGTAGTCAACATTTCTCTGTTTTATTTGATAGATATTTCCACCACAGTGGAGACCCTCAGTGGTCACACTACTGCAGTACACTTTGCAGATTCATGACTGTGCTCCGAAGCACAGCTTGCATCACATCATTAACTTTTACTGATGAGACAACAATACTGGGCCTCATCAGCACCAACAGAAAGTCAGCGTACGCAGAGGTGGTAGAGCGGCTACACTATATGTAGATGATGCCGCTATATACACTTTCAGCATAAATCCTTAGAGCCAGCTTTGCGAAAACTCTAAAACATCACTCACACTGCACGAGTAGGGGGTTTACACCCAGCATTTCACAATGCAGTAAGAAAACTTTTCACTCGCATGCTTACACGCTCATCAAAGTGTGTCTGACTGCCATACATGCCAGGATACAAACAAACCCAGCAGGGAGGATGAGCGTGTGCCGTGAGAGACCCCACTCCAGCCCCAGTGTTAAGTGTTAGCAGTCAGTACAAGAAGATATGCGGGTGATATTTACCCACAGTGCAGTCACTGTAATCGTACTAGAGATTAGTGGGACAACAGTTAGTGGGCTGTCCAAATCAACTGGTTGATTCTTACTTGCTCAGCAACAGTAATAAATAAATAAATAAATAAATAAATCCTGGCAGACCAGAGATGTCCACAATACTGGACGACCGGAGAACACATTTAATCATGATGAAAAACTGTTGAACATTCCGATAAACTGAATACCTGATTTAGCCAATGAGCTGAAGTACTAAGCCAAAACAACAAGAATGTTGTTTCTATCCATTTACATAGAGAGTGCAGTGTAGTCTGGATTCCTGAAGGATAACACAACACAACACACAGCACGAAATATGAGCTCATCAAACAAATGTTTGTCCTGGGTATGGGTCAAAAAAAAAAAAAAAAAAAAAGTCGGGCTTGATTTATGTCTTGTAGTAAATAAAAGGCTATTGTTTTTCAACGTTGACGTCTTGAACGGTTGACTAATTGTTCCTGCTGACATTCTTAAAAGCAATGAGTGACTTGTCATGTTCGGTGCATGCAGAGCTGTG
>NC_030422.2:7425099-7492599 GCF_001660625.3 Ictalurus punctatus | reverse complement strand
ACACGTGTACATGCTGGTTGTGCATTCTGTCACAGATTTATTTCAGCCTTGTACTCAGAGCATGCTGCTCGTAGATAGATGGTCAAGGACTGCTATGTGGTCATTGTTTATCCTCTTTACCGCTATACCTAAAATGGTTCGTCATGGGTATTTTGGATAGTTAAAAAACTCTGAAAGGGTTCCACAGATGGATAAACCAAACAGTCATTTACGGTGCTGGTTTTAACACTGGGACCCGGTGGCTTAATGGTTAGCAAGTTTGCTTCACACCTCTAGGGTTGGGGGTTCGATTCCCATCTCCGCCCTGTGCGCCTGGATTTTGCATGGTCTCCCTGTGCTGTCGAGGTTTCCTCCCCCAGTCCAACGACATACATTGTATGCTGGTTGGCATCTCTAAATTGTGAATTAGTGTGTGTGTTCAGTTGTACCCTGTGATGCGTTGGCACTCCATCCAGGGTGTCCCCCACCTTGTGCCATGAGTTCCCTGGGATAGACTCCATGCTCCCTGCAACCCTGTGCAGGATGAGCAGGATGGATGGATGGATGGACTTAACCTGTTAAAGTGTAGAACATACCTACATAGATGGTATTATTCAGGGGCATGCTTTTGGAATACCGGCTGCCTATATTCAGTTCTTCAGACGTGCGTGTTAAATACGATTTGATCGTGTGTGTTTAACAAACACATTTTGGCTGTTACCTAGTTATGTTCTTGTGTGATTGTGTGTAAGTGCTGTTAGATGTACAGGAAATGTGCTTGTTTTTCTATTAGCATGTCAGTAAAATAGAGCTATAATCAATAACGCAATCAGTGAACATTATGTGAGCGCTGACTAGATGCCGATGCAGTTTAACACTTCATAAGTGAACTAACATTAAATCTGTGTCTGCACTTTCCTTCCTGCATGGCTCATAACTCTTTGGATTGGGTGAATCTGTATGAGGAAGTGGGGCTGAATCAGTAAAAACCCTGCACCTGGTGATAGAAATGCTGTTACATGGATGAAGGGCTCCAGAGGACTATATTACTCTCTTCAGAGTCAGTGTCTAGGATATTTGACTTGGGAGATATTAAAATGTCTCTGGAACTGCACAGAGGAACGACGAAATGTGAACCTTCTATGAGGCTAAACCTCAGATCAGACTAACGCTCAGATAGGCCTTTCTTTAGTATGTCTTATGCTATGATGTGAGATGGGTGATTCCATGAATGGGGTGTCATTTGTGTCTGACTGATTTTATATTTACAATTCTATGTCTAAAGTATAGAAAAGATCCTTCTCAACAACCTGTGTAAACCTGTCTACAGCATCTCGTGCCTGTACATTGTGCCTCGGCATTACATTGAAATATAATCGTTAAAATACTTCAAATCCCATTTTTAAAAAAAAATTGTGTCACCCCATGTAACATTTCATGCTTGGAACGTTCTTTCCATGACTCAACCATAATATGTTATGGAAAATGTACATTTCACTTCCGAAATTCTAAAAGCAACTCATGTAAACACTTTAATCACAATATTGACTACGTTTACATGGACAGCAGTAATCTAATTATTGACCTTAATCTGAATAAGACAATATTGTGATTAAGGTGTTTACATGAGTCGCTTTTAGAATACTCCTGCCATGTTCCCGTTTGACATGTTTTAGAACATAATTAGATTAACAGCCCGCGTCATTACGTCACCGCGCCACGCCGTCCGACGTCCCTCCAGAATTTCACGTATCGACATACAGTTCGTCTTCGTTATGGTACCGTATACAGTTTTGGGTGTTTTTATTTATTTTTTTTTTACGAACGCTTTAAGTGCGGTTAATTATTTGTCATGCTGTACGTGCTAATAGACGACTGCTTGAAGCCAATGGGTGTGTCCCAAATCGCGTAGCTACTGTCTATATAGTAGCCGAGATACATGTATTTTTCCCCACTACAGGCCTATAGTAGGAAAGTATGCGATTTGGGACGCAGCCGAACTCTCTTGTTCGCCGTAAAACTGCCGTGTGTGATCGCGCCCTGTCGCAAAATGCGGTGAAAACTCCCACACGACGTTCATAATGTGATTAAGGTGTTTACATGTCACTACTACACGTCCATAATGCGACTAAAACAGGAGTACTCCACCTGTCTTAATGAGATTATTGCTTACTTCGATTATGACCTTAATTAGATTAAGGTAAGTAAAAATTGCTGTTTACATGGTAGTTTCTTAATTAGAGTACGGTCTTAATCGGATTAAGAGTGGATTATTGTTGTCCATGTAAACGCAGCTATTGTCTTCTTCAGAATAAGGTCGATAATTCGATTACTGCTGTCCATGTGAACGTAGTCAGTGACACTGACCGATGATACTCACTTTGAATGTACAACCCTGCTGCGTACCCTATTACGCATTTAAAAGCAAAATGCAGTGAAGAAACCTTGTATAAAAGAGAGTGTTGCCTGAGATTTTCTATAACAGATTTCTAAGGTGTTAAATAAATGTTTTCCTAGATGCATGGTTGAAAAGTTTCATTTTTAAGATTTACAATGGGCTGTATGGCAAAGACGTCGTTTAATCACCCAAATATTGTCAGGATAGAAATTAGGTCCATTAGAAAATTGTCACCGTTCCTACCAAAATTTATCACTTTGTCACAAATCGGCCAATAAGTGGCCTCTGCAGAAGAAAAGTGGGGTTTTCTCTCGCGTAGACGTTTCTCAGTCCTGTGGGTTTTTCTTAAATGTTAGACATGTTTGGCTAGAATCCATGCCAGTTAATAGGAAATAAAAAGGGACACATTAGTGAGTGTCTTAACAAATGATCGTTTTCAGCTTATAGTTAACTAGCAAGGATCGGTAGCTATTAAGTTTTAGTGAAAGTCGTATTTACTAGCTAGAGGGGTAAAGACTTAACGATTCATCGGGACGCAAAACTATGATGATGTGTGACGTGGAAATATTCGATTCACATCGTGGAAATCGGAATTCTATTGCACTGTTTGTACACCAGAGGTCCCGATCCGCCATCCCATAGAGTTAAAATATAGGGAGAGCATGCTGGTCACATGATCGAATTCTTTCATGGAGAGCTTGCACTATTACTGGAAATCATCGTAACAATTTAAAGAATAATAACAAGTAGCTTCAAAGCTTTCGGTAGCTAACGGGTACCGTAGATCGCAATTCCACGTCACTGCAATCTACGGTACCTGTTAACGAGGCTGTCGAGGTCAGGCAATTATCCGACGTAGGCGCTACTACGGAGCTAATTATGCTGCACTCGATCATTTTCCCCGGGTCAGAGACATTGTTTAATCGATCAGATTTCGTAGACCTGTAGTACAATTTGTTCACAGTATTAACCTCGGTTCAGAGCCATTTTCGAGTTGTTTCGTTTTAAACAGACAAAAATGCACGTTGTATCGCATTGTTTACGATCCAGGAATAAAGACGGGAGTCTTTTCAAAATCCACGTTTTCCAAATATTCTGAGAATATTCACATTTAATCGGATCATGAAAAAGCGCTCATATAAGTGCAGACCATTTACCATGAAGCCAGTGTCGGTGAATCAAATCGAATCGTATCTGGAACGCATTACACCCCTACTAGCTAGCTGGTTGATTTACAATAGCTTTAAAGGCAGAATGTCTGAAGGTCCCATAAATCAGTGCAATGAACAAAATGAAGATGAAGAGGTGTTTAGAAAAAAGGTCCATCCACAGTCCAGTGAAACTGGTTTTGTTTTTAAAAGCTAAGCAGAAACAAGTGGCCTGCAAAACGTTTCTGCCAGACTACTTAGTGCTATAGCACTTCTTGATTGTTTACCGTCACTATAGAATATAGTCATTATTATGACTGCATGGTAGGATGAAATTACCACGCTAATTGTTTGGTGTAAAGATGGACAACGGTGGTGGCCTGACGGATGTTTCCCACGTGTGTATTCGTGCTCGTTATACATATGTGTTGCAATCTACTAATTATGGTTCACAGCAGATTGTAAATTAAACCTTAACCTTTTATAATGTTTTCATCTTTATTTAGGTGTAGGTATTGTCTTTAAACACGTTGCTCGCACATGATTAAGTATATGTACTGTAAGAGCACATGGTTTCTCTGATTGCATAAATGTAGGAATATATGATTCGATCTTTTGTAAGGTCTGGGATGAGACTCTTTCTCTGGGATTTCATAAGGAATTATTTATGCTAGTCGAAGGCAACCTAGAATTCGTTCATTTTGTCCCACACGAGATGGCAAGAAGTCATCAGAGGAAGTTTGTTCCTTCAGGTGGTTTTGTTGTCCTTCAATTTGGGTAAGGCAGCGACAGAAGGCAATTTATGAGACAGAAATTTGCATAAGAAAATTCTGCTCTGTCACGTAATAGAATATGACAGGAATATGCACCTGTGGTTCCCCAGCTAGAGAGTCACTGAGTTCTACATTTCATGTGTATGCTGTATTATTGGACATCGTATGAACACAGCTGTTCTGTTCAGGTCTGTCTTTTTGTCTGCTGTGCTTTGATGTATGCAAGTGTCCCTTTTGAGAGTCTCGTTTTTGCATACCCAAATGACAAAGAAGAATTTAATGTATATTACGTGCCATTGAGTTAAGTTTGATAGATTATCAAAAGGAACTGGTTACATTGTATGTTGAAATGAATAGCAGGTGTCATGGTGGGGCAAAAGTTAGCATTGCCATCCCAATATTCCAGAGTCCCTGGTACGATCCTGAGCTCGGGTTACAGTCTGTATGGAGTTTTGTATGTTTCTTCCCAACTCTCATTCAGTCAAGTCCATGGACTGGCATCCCATGCAGGGTGTATTCCCACCGCATACCCAGAGTTCCTGGGTATGAGGTTCTGGCAAAGGTACCAGAACCTCCACATCTCTGACCAGGAGTACAGAAGATGAATGAATTAACTATGAATAGTGAAAGAAATAACCATTTTATCACTCTCCATGTGTCAAAGTGATTGAAATATTCTCTAATAATTTGTAAACCCTTTGCATTTGTAAATCTCTCATATCATTGGGCAGCTTTTGGTTCATCATTTCACTTGTAAGAATCGCTCTTGAATTCTTCAGTATTTCATTTTACTGTCTTTTGCTGCCTGCTTCAAATCAGGACATTTGATTTCCTGCTTTTGGTCCTTCTCAGACGTTCGCCTCGCACCTCTGGGGTCGGGGGTTCGATTCCCGCCTCCGTCCTGTGTTCGCAAAGTTTGCATGTTCTCCCCATGCTTTGGGGTTTCCTCTGGGTACTCCGGTTTCCTCCCCCAGGCCAAAGACATGCGTTGTAGTTCGATTGGCATCTCTAAATTGTATATAGGGTGTGTGAATGTGTGTGCGATTGTGCCCCGGGATGGGTTGGCAAACCGTCAAGGGTGTCCCCACACCTTGTGCCCAGAGTCCCTCTGGGACAGGCTCCAGGCTTCCCATGACCCTGTGTAGGATAAGTGGTACAGGAAATTGATAGGTTCTTTTCTGATTGTTTTATTTGCTGGTTTTGGATTATTGACTTGTTGCATGGGGGCATGGTGGCTTAGTGGTTAGCATGTTTTCCTTGCGCCTCCAGGGTTAGGGGTTCGATTCCCACCTCTACTCCTTGGGGAGATTGCATGTTCTACGCATTCTTCGGGGGTGTCCTCCGGGTACTCCGGTTTCCTCCTCCAGACGTGCACCGAATGCTGATTGGCATCTCTAAATTGTCCGATTGTGCCCTGAGATGGGTTGATTCTATGTCCTGGGTGTCCCCCGCTTTGTGCCTTGAGTTCCATGTGCCAGGCTCCAGGCTCCCCACGACCTTGCGTAGGATAAACAGTACAGAAAATGAATGGATGAACTTGTTGCATAATACACCCACATTTCATTTGAAACTTCTCTCTCAGAGAGTAATGAAATGCTGCAAATGAACAAGCCTTTATTTTTCACATATACATTACAGCACAGTGACAGTTTTTTGACATATCCCAGCTTGTTAGGAAGTTGGGGTCAGAGTGCAGGGCCAGCCATGATACAGTGCCACTGAGGTTAAAGAAACTTGTTAAGGGCCCAACAGTGGCAGCTTGGTGGTGCTAGGGCTTGAACCATTGGCCTTCTTCTCGGTAAATGTTGAGCCACTGTGCCTGGGTATGAATAATTGTGGTTAAAGTGATTTGTGGAGATGCAGTTGTCCTCGATTTCCGTTTTGTCTCATGCTAATAATAATTTCAGCAGGCCTTATTTGATAATTCGCAAACATTTTCATAGATATTCTCTAACCTGGTGTTTGTACATCCTTACAAATGACTGTTATTGATACCTGATGTGTAAACATTGCCAAGAACATAAACTAATGCTGCTACATTGTAGATACTGTAGGTGATCAGTACATTATTGGGAAAGTTGGCTGTGAATGGCAATATGAAGGTGGTTATAAATCCTATACAGTAGATGTCTTTGGAGAATGTGATTTTTTTTTTGCTCCAGTATAGACTCATCAACATGTCCCCATCATTTACAGACTTACCCCACCTCTTTCATTACGGCAGTGTTTTGGACATTTTACTAAGTGCTGCTCCCAGCTGGATTTATGGTGCTCCACTTGATGCTATCAACACCTACCCTCTCATTTATGCTATCTACATTTTTACCTGTGCTCTAGCCTTGACCATCACTCATATCGACAGCCCATGAGTCAGGAGTTTTCTCCTTTAGCCACACTTTGTCTGCGTTATGACGTTTTCTTCTCTTGTTCGTCAGGGTTTCTGTCTCGGTGCGCGTGGCCCAGATAAAGCAGTATTTATAGAGTACTAGCTCGCTGTTACTGCTGTGTAACCCGATCCACTGAAGAGTTTTAATAGGGTCATGATAAAGTTTGCAGAAATAGGACTTGGCCAAGGATTTCCACATGTGGTACATCTTCCCTGTACAGATACAGACTCTTACACATGCGCACACACACACGTCTAGAGATATGTCATACTGTACCTTTGTACCTTGTGTAACAGATAAAGCAAAGGACCTTCCCTGCAAAAATATCCTGGTTTTTCCTTCCTCAGACAAAGGTTATCAGAGTCATACTGGCTGTGCTTGTGTGTGTGTGTGTGTGTTATAAAGCAAAAGCATGACTTAGTTACGAACCGTGAGATATTTGTTCTTTGGTATGGCATGCACGCACACTTGCCATGGGTCACCCACACTTGAGTGGGTCATTGGGTTGACAGCAGTGGCTGTGATACAAAGTCTGGTTATAGGGGCGAGTTTCCCATTAATCATAATGCCAGCGGTCTCACACATGCACATACATGCACAGACATGCACACTTAAACACTGCAGTAGAAGCAACCACTGGAACTTCCAGTGACCTTCATGTCTCTGAAATCTGATTGTAAACCTGGAGCTTATGCTACAAACTAAGCTTTAGGGAGTGAGAGTGAGAGTGAGTAGCAGAAATAAATGGAAGAGAGAAGAGCAAAACAATATTAGGGACGGAAATGAGGAAGGAAGCACACGAGTGTTTTCAGAGAATGCTGTTCCATTTCAAAGGGAACTCATCGTTGCATGAGCTTTACGCTGTGGGAAGCGTCCCTCACGTGTGACCGGTATCTGAAGCTTGTGTAACATCATGCCTATTTATTTATAGGCCTGCCGTGATCAGGTGACGTGACAATTAACCATGTTGCGTGATATAAAAACGGCACCTGTGAACCGCACCATCAGCCTTATTATCTTCTGCTAGATTGCATGTCGGTCGTTTGTGTAGCACTTGCAAAAAGACTCTTCATTTCTTCTCTATCGTTTAAAATAAAAGAAAGAAAGAAAACTCTCTTTACTGTCCCTTTTAAAAAGAAAGAGAGAAAAGTATGAGTGAGAAAGAATTCAGGAAGTGTGTTACGCATTGCTCCCGTTTCATCACAAGGGAGGATGGACACACTTTCTGTGTGAAGTGTCTAGTGTTGGAGCATGCCAGGGCAGCCCTCGAGAGGTCTGATTGTGCGCATTGTGAACAGTTAGGCAGCTCCGCTCGTTCTCTTCTCGGCCGAAGGGAGTTGGGTTTCAGAGCCTTGAGGATCTCATATGGATCTGTAAGAGGAGCCGGAGACGAGCGCTGATCTATCTCTTGCTCTGTTTTTTGGATCCAGATCTCCGGCGGATTTTGGAGTTTGTGTTGTGACTCCTTCCGTCATGGAAAGCCAAACAAAAACCCTCTCTGACAACGGCAGATAATTTAGGAGGGCCGGCTTTGCCATCCAAGCCATGTAAGGCCATCTCGGTGTTGGTGGGCAAGGCTTATGCGGTAGTGGGTCTTTCTTGTAAGTCACTGCATACAATGGCAGAGTTGCAGCCCGTCTCCCCCTGTGGAGAGCCAGGGGAACCGGGTGGCCACAGTTGCAGCCTGCTAATAGGCCTCAATTGGTGACTTTTTGTCTTGTGGTGTGAGAAACTTCAGCTAGACCCAGTAAACTGCGCAATAGCTACAGTCCTGGAATTCTCATGAGGACGTTTCTCAACGGGGTTGGCTCCTTCTATAATCAGTATTTACATGGCCGTCATTTCAGCCAGCCACGCCCCTATTGATGGAGCCTCTGTGGGGCAGCATCCTCTAACCTCATGGTTTATGCATGGTGTTAGGCAGCTGAGTCCCATCTGCAGACCATGTATACCTTCCTGGGACCTTTCTGTGGTCCTGGCAACTCTGTCAGGTGCCTCATTTGAGCCCTTGGAGTCAGCCTCAGAGAAGCTTTAGTCTCTAACGGTAGCTCTTCTGCTGGCCCTGACATCTCTCAAGCGAGTGGGAGATCTACAAGCTCTCTCTGTTGCTCCTTACTGCCTTGACTTTGCCCCGGGATTAGCCAAGGCCTTCCTATATCCTAGGCCGGATTATATTCCTAGAGTGCCTATGTCTGCTGCCCAGCCAGTAGTGTTGCAGGATTTTTGACCTCCTCCGTTCCTCACACCGGAACAAGAGAAAATGCACCTACCGTGTCCAGTAAGGGCTCTCTGTACTTACGTCCACCATTATAGCCAGTGGCGTGAGTCGGAGCAGCTGCTGGTCTGCTTTGGCGGTGTCAGTAGAGATGATGCTGTGTGAAGCAGCGCATCTCTTATTGGATAGTGGAAGCAATCTCTATAGCTTATGAGGCGTGCGGCCTCGCTACGCCTCTGGGCATAAGGACTCATTCCACTAGGTGGGTTGCCTCCTTGAAGTCTTTGCCCAAAGGGGTATGTGTGTGCTGTGCTCGGACCTTTTGAACAGGCCATGCATTCAGTATGACTGAGTGTGTATTCACGTTCCCACAGCGTAAAGCTCACACAACATTGAGTTCTCTTTGAAAGGGAACGTCTGGGTTATGCATGTAACCCCGTTCCCTGAGAATGGAAGGAGACGTTGCATAGCTTGGTGATACTGGGGCATGCCTGTGAATTGCACCTTCACTTCAGACATTAGAGGCTAATGGCGATGTTCACAGGTGGCATTTTTATATCACATGACGTGCTTAATCACCTGATCACGTCAGGCCTATAAATAGTCATGATGTTACACAAGCATCTCAGGGAACAGGGCTCCATGCGTAACCCAGACGTTTTTGTCTTGTTCTCTGTGGGTGGAAGAAGAGAATGCATCAGGCTTTATCTGCTCTTAAATGACTTCCTGGGAGCATTTATGAGTAGAGGAATGAAGAAAATAATGGGCCTTTTTTTATTGTGTATAGTGGTTGGGGGGGCTTCGCAACAAATGCGTCACCACATCATCTTCAGTCTTTCTGACTGATCAACCACACTCTAAATGGGCTATAATTGTTAAACATCTTACAGGAAAAGTGGATTATTTCTCAACACTGGGACCTTAGCTGACTACACATGGGGTCAAAGCTCAAAGCAGGGTTTCCATAACAACTGGAACAATGCATGGCACCATGAAAGAATGAAGGAAGAGAAAGAGAGAGAGAGAGAGAGTTACTTCATGAAAGTCGGCGCAGATGCTGTCTCCGAGCTCCTTTGTGAATCACATGCTTCAAATCCTCTTTCTGTCTCCGGCAGTGCTTTTGTTCGATTTCGCTCTTTCTCTCGTTGTCTTTACCTCTCCTTCACAGCAGCGGTTGGAATAATGCAGCCCGGTATGAGGTCTTTGACCAAATACTTGAGTTCATTATGTTTCTGCAGCTGTTAATTACACCGCAATTAAGAGTTTAACGTGTTTATTACTCACATAAAGATATACAATGCATTGTTTTTGTCTGTTCAGGCACACAGAATACAAAAGAACCATTGGCCATAGACATGGTGATAACAGTGTAAGATCAAGATCAATACATGCAGGACTCAACATATTGTGTAACTCAGTGTTTCTATGCCAGCACAAGTGTTATTTGCTGGTTAATAATGGCACATTGCCTTATTATCCACTTATAATCTTAAAAACACAAGCTCTACCTGCTGGACCACCTACAAGACACTCAACTCAAGTGGGGTTTTATTGTCATTCCTCTTTAAACATTGAAATGAAATTTCATTTCTTCAGGACTGTGAAGAAATCAAATGTGAGACAAGTGCAAAATAGACAATACGTACAGTTCTCAGGACAATAAATACACAGGATAGTCTGCATGGTAAAGTTCCAGTTTGGTAGGACAGTGGTGCAATGGCTATCATTGTAGGATCCAAGAGTTTCCCCTAGATCAGCCAGTCAGAAGCTACTCTTTAGCCTTAAGATTCTTTGTGTATGTAGACCCTGGTCTAAGGTTCATTACATGAAAATCTAGAATAAATATTGCATTATTATTGCAGAGCATGGAAAGAAATCCCAGAGTTTTGCTATATATATATGAGTGGTTCAAACTAGTTCAAACCTTAAGAGTGAGGACCAAGGGTGTTGACGGTGTGGGAATGGTGTGTCTGTGGGACTGATGGTGTGTGTGTGGGCGTGGGTGCTTTGTCTGTCAGAGGAATAGCAGAGGTTAGCACTTGGGGAGTGGAGGGTTTTCAGGCCACTCAAGCATTCTGACTAGAGAACAAAGGACCAGTGGGTGTGTGTGTGTGTGTGTGTGTCACTCTCCTTTCTTCTCTCTTTCCTTGTCTGTCCTTGTCTCAGCTCTGCTTCTGTTTTGTTCTGGAAAAGTTGTTTCACTTGAAGCATTACCAGCATGTTGATCCTCTGGGGCAATCCATAATGAAATTTCATGTTCTTACATCAAGCACACCGTTGCTCCTTGTGGTTTCATTAGACTGTTACATCAGGCAGCTATAAAATCAGTGAATGTACAGTATCTGCATGCTCTCATTGCCACACACTCTGTGAACTCTAATACTCGTTCATCAGTTTTAGAGTATCTGCTTTAATGTAGATCGTATTGTCTTCACGTTTATAGCAGCCTCAAAACAGTGAAAGTGGGAAACACACGTACTGTACAGTGTATATACTCGTTTATTTCTAGAGAGGGCAGCAAGGGTAAGTAGATCCTGTAGATAGTGGAGATTTGTGGATTAGGCTCATGTTTCTTGGGAACTCAAGTGATAATACTACCTTATCTGTTCCTGATGTGTTTTGTTCTGGTACATTTCAAAAACTGCTACTGAGATTTCTGCCAAAACTCTGAGGCTGAGATATGCAACATTATACTAAAGAATATTACATAACAGAAAGTTGCACATGTTTAAGTTTAGAAATAGTTGACTGGAGAGACATGTTGCGTTGTGCTTTGTCTGTCCGTAAGGCAAATGGTTTTATTTTCCGGTAAACTATCAGGACTACAATACAGTTCTCCTGCACAGACTTGCACACAGTCTTACTGAATGTCAACTGCCTGTGAGTCTTAACAGGACCCTGTGGGCTCTTACCAACCCCGAGCTTAATAATGGAGCTTTGTGTTTCTCTTTTTCTCTCTCTCTCTCTCTCTCTCTCTCTCTCTCTCTCTCTCTCTCTGGGTATGGGAAAGAAACTTGGTCTAAGGAAAGACAATCCCAAAACAATCATGCAGTCATGCAGCTAAAGTATAATGTCAACCAGATCAAGCTCCAGATTTTCTCTGTTTGCCTGAAAAGACCAGAAAACTAAGCAACTGTTTTTGTCCCTGGAATCACATAAGCATGAGATTTCATTTGCTATCATAAGTCCCACTTTGCCTAAATTAATGTCTTTTAATGTCATTTTAATCCAAATGCCTTTTTAAGCTTTTTATTTTTTATTGAGGGTTTTTTTTTTTTTTTTTTTTGGATGAGAGTAGAGGCTTTTTTCTTGAAACCCTTCCAAACACCTTGTGGTGATGTCGGTGACTTCGGATTGTAGTTTTGGAGATTTTCTGACCCCGAGACGCAACTGACTTCTGCAACTCTCCAGCTGTTGGAGATATTTTGTCCACTCGAACTGTTCTCTTCGGTGCATTGAGACGATATAGACACACGTCCAATTCCAGTTGACTGGATCTTCGTAATTATTGTCCTGATGGTGGAAATGGGCATTTTCAAAGCTTGTGCTATTTTCTTATATCCACTTCCCATTTTGTGAAGCTCAACAACCTTTTTCCGCACATCACAGCTATATTCCTCGGTCTTACCCATTGTTATGAATGACTAAAGGAATTTGGCCTGTGTTACCTCATATTTATACCCCTGTGAAACAGGAAGTCATGGTTGAACAATTTCCTGTTCCTACTCACCCAGGTGTACTAAAAAATGTCAAATATCAATGGGAATATATTTTTCTCATATATTCATGGAGTGCTAATAAGTGTTGCACACCTATATTTGATAAACCTGTGTTTTGTTTGCAATTGTTTAATAACAAAAGATCAAAAGGTTAAACAATGAAACCATTTTTCGGTCTTCTTTGCTCATATTTACCAAGGCTACTAATATTAGTGGAGGGCACTGTATGTGATAATGTACAATCAAAGATCGTAAAACGTTTTACTGGCCTAAATATGCATGTTAGTACACTCTTGCAACTTTTACACCAAAAGGTTTTGGTCAAAGACCTTATGTTTTAGAAATTATTTCCAGGCCAATATGAATCTGCAGTTTATATAATGCCTATTCTGGCCAAAATTATGAGTGACTTGCCAAATCATTACTTTGTGTATTTATGTATTTGACAGACAGACAGCACATAACAGCTAACGTTACCAGCTTGTACATGATTAAGCTGTTATGTTTTCTGTTTCTTCACCTTTGAAAGCTCTGTACGGTATGTTCTTTCCCGTGTCCTCTCTAGGCATGTTGATGATACCTATCTACTATCAGTATACAAATAAATGATAAAAGACCACAGGGTGATTTTACCATGACACTGTTATTGCAACAGAAACAAACAGAGGATGAACTAAAGAAATGAATTTTTTTTTTAGTTTGTTGAAATGTATTTAATTATTGTACGCAAAATTAGTGAAAATATGAGATAATGTGGTGATAATGGTATTGATACGCATGAATTGTTGTAGAGTGTTACATCAGGCTGGCTCATCAGTAAATCTCCTAACATTTTCCAGTATTGATAATGTCCTCGTCTTAAAATATACCATGAGTGCTTTAAACACACCAGGAAATATTTGTCTCATCAACATGCTGAAGTCTTTGTGAGAACAAGCTGAATAGATTTGTACATACATTTTATCTTATACGTTTATCAATTTGCGCTCAAGATCATGGCCTAGCAAAAATCTAAAACGATGTTTAAAGTTTTCACACCCTCTCCCATTTCAGACTGTTGTTATGAGGACTGCTTGAGTCACTCAATTATTTAGTCCATTTTTTTTTTTTTAATGTGTTATATTGGGCTTAGGAGGGTTGCAGAGCTCTGATTGTTTTCATTAGCCCCGGTTAGAAACGGAATGAACTCAGAAAGTGTTCAGAACGCCTCACTTTTTCCTCTCGCACCTTAAATGCCTCACACCTGTCAGGGCATGCCAGAGGAAAACACCACGAAATCCAAGGAATTGTTTACACAACTTACACACAGTTGTCAGATTTGCGGAAACAAAATTGGGAAGAAAAAAAAAATGACTTCGATCTGAAAGGTCTTGAAGAACACTGTGGGACTTAAATAGCAATTTGGAACCACTGAGACTCTAATTAAGGCTGGCCACCTGGCCAAACTGAGCAAACAGAGCTTTAGACAAGGAGGTGATGAAGAACCAACAAATAACTCTGACAGCGTTAATAAGGACAACCGTCTCTGCAGCACTCCATCAATCAGGTGTTTGCAGGTGAGTAGCCAGACAGAAGAAACTCCTCAGTAAAAGGCACACAGTGACCCAACACCTAGCCAAGCCCATCCCTACACTGAAGCATGGTGGTGGCAGCATCATGCTATGGGGAGATATTCAGCAGGAGAGAATCATGGCAAAGATGAATAGATCAAAATACAGAGACATCTATGTGGAAAACCTGCTCGAGAGCACTCCGGACCTCAGATTGGGGGGGTGCAGGTTCACCTTCCAGACCTGAAGGATGCAACCAACCAAAACAACACAGGAGAAACTTTGCAACAAATCTGTATATCCTTGAGTGGCCCAGTCCGAGCGTCGACTCAAACTTGACTAAACATTTCTGGAAAAAACCTGGGAACATTGGAATTATAGGACACCCCACAGCCAAGTGTGCCAAGCTTGTGGCATTCTAGCCAAGAACATTTAAGACTGTAATCACCGCCAAGGGCCTTCAACAAAATACTGAGTAAAGGAACGGAACACTCTAGTAAATATGATATGTTCGTGTGAAATAACACAATATAATCGATTATTAAATATTGGCTTAAATTTCCTCATGTTAACATGAATGGATTCGTATACATTAACGTGCATTATGTTGCTTTCTCACAGTATTTAACAACAAAGTGCGCTTCTCTCCTGTGCGTCAGTGGGTTGTTTCTATTCCAATTTAATCACTAAAACCTAACAGACTATAATGAACAGGCATTTGTGCAATGTATCCCGAGTGACACTAATGAGATGGGTAAAGAATTAAGTCTGTCAGGCCAATTATGAATAAATCACGCATGTCATTACCCAGCAGGCCTTGCTGCCCTGCATTTTTGACGAAAAGGTCAGAGTTCATACTAGCGTATAGTGTAGAATATTATAGAAGTGGAACTAGGTAGAACAAGTGTTGGTAACTTTCAAAATCAGCTATATGAGCCATCATAGTTGTGATTGTGTGTGTCTACGTTCAACATTGTACTTGTCTTTGCATAATATGAAATAATCGGCGAGCATAAGATTTCTGCCTCATGTTCGACTCCTTTCCTAATCGCACGCTTTATAATCCGGAATAGAATTGCTTTCATTTGCATAAGCATCATCCCAAGCATGTGCCCGTGGCTTCCTTGTTCTAATGTTCTGGCGTTATCTCACTTTTGGCTTTCTTTTGTTTTTATGCCTGTTAGGTGGGCTGTTTTTTTATTTATTCATTTTTTTATTTTTATAAATAACAGTTCATAATCATTTCATTATCTTGTATTTTGTTTTCGCATAATATGCCAAAACTGTGTTCCTGATTTTATTGGCATTTGCTCCTTTCCTGCCAAGCCTTTGACACTGTATGAATGCGAATAATTAAGCAAAATACAAGCTCATCACATGCGTACATTATCCATTAGTGTCAGATCCATTCAGATTGATTTGGCTTGGGGATTCCAATATTCAGACATCAGACCTCATTTTAGTGTTAGCTAAAAATGAAAATACTTAACTGTAACAGCTACTTCTGTCATGAGGGTAAAATTCTCAGCACCCATTACTTAATTTGTACCAGATCATATGGAAACAGCGTTCGGCACCTCTCATATTTGAAGTGCCTGAATGTAACACTATTGTATTACGTGAAGTGCTCGGAGCACCGTTGTGTGTCTATTTTCTAGGACCTTTTCCCTCATTGTCCACTTGCTGGATCACCTCTTGCCTTGGTGTTCTGGTTGCACGTTTTATAACTTTAGCGCTATATCACCTCGGACCTAAAAATGTAGCTATGCTGATCTTGTCAGTGCAGTGTTAGATTAGCAGGACAAAAACTTAGAGTTTAGTGACATTATGGAAGTCATGGCTACTATTGTTCATTGTTAAGCTACTTTTCCTTTCTGCCGGCTATTTGATATATTTACACAAAACAAGTTCTATATTCGGGTCAGCTCAGGTCAAATAAAACCCTTCTACATTTGAGATTTTTATTCATAACCGTGTGAAATACTGAATTTGTTGGGATATTTGAATATCGAGGACATTTGAATAACAAAAGTGGTTCCAATGCACATCCATGTCAATGACCGTTTTGTGTTTAGTAAATGCAATTATACATAACTGCAGGAGTATTTAAACCTAAACAGATATGCTTTTGTGAAGCCAATAAAGCAGATGATGTAGTTTTATGATCTAGATATAAATAAGTAATCCACTGAGGAGGAGCTTTGAGCTTTGGGCTTTTAATCTTTAAACCCTCACAGCACACTCATCCAGTCTCAGGTCTATAAGAGAGTGTGCATTGATTACGTGTCGAAATGACAGTATTAGCACACGGGGATTTGCTCCATCGATTCAGACTCTGCACATCTCTAAAATCTTTGTCTGAGCGAGTTGAGACGTGCATTTGCATCGCGCGTCTACGGATATTTCGTATATGGCGGAGGAGTACAGATGGGTTTGGACAGCACGGGATGAATATGTTTAAGAGATTCTCTTCACGTTTTCCTCCCTGCCCCCAGCATCCTCTGTTTAAGAGAGTGTTGTACGGTAGTGTGTGCGTTCTGTTATAGAGTGTCGACCTCTATAACTTTTCCTGCCGGTAATGGAAGACTCCGATTCCATTTCCTGGCAACGTGGCAATCACAGTAATACTAAATACAATGAGGAGACTTGAACAGAGAATGTCGCAGATTCATTTATAGTTCTGAAAGTAAACATTTATGGATATGAAGTATGAAAATAGGTGTCCTGTCTGTAGTGCTGAATAATTTGTTTTATAATTTTGTAAACGGGTCTATAGGTCATGGTCTGGTTTAAATGAAATGAACTAAACATACGACTTGCTTGCTCAATGTTAGGTGAAGTAGGATATGGTGCTGTATGATATGAAGTGCTACGGCGAGGCATTGTGATGAAGAAGAAGAAAAAAATCTTAGCCATGACATTCAACATGGACAAAGAGTTATAAATATCACAGACTTATTCCAGAGTCACAGATCAATGCAGAATTGATTTTAGACTGGATTATTATATAAGCAGGTAAACCTTATTCTAGCTGTAAAATTTGAAACATGTTTCCTGTTGCTAAATAAATGGAGAGAATAATTCGAGATATGAGACGTCTAGTAATCTGTAGCTTGGTCCGTAGATATAAGTTAAATACGCGTAAATTATTGTCGAAATCCTTCAGGCGTAATCTGTCTATCACTAGAGTACCTCTGGCACATTTTTATTTATTTATTTATTTATTTATTTCTTGCTGAAAGTTAGAATATTGGTTCGCTTTTTTTTGTTAGCTGAAAATAATATTCACATCGGTTTGCTAACGTGAACTCTGCAGCACCATTCGAATGAAGCTTATTCTGTCTCTAATTCGGTAGAAATGGTGTGAAATCTCTTCTTTATTAACGGTGTCCTCATCAGGGTTTGATTTTGTTTGTACACTGGCTTGGGCACAAATTGAGATATTAGCATAATATATCCATATAATGCGAAGAGGAGCGAATGAATTTATCCAAATATATGGCACAGGGGTGGGAAGGCAAGGGAAATGTCAATGGATAAGATCACAGCACTGCTAATAAATGCTTGTAGACCTCCATGAGGCTTAGTTTTTTAACTACAGGGTGTTCAGGGATCATCATATACATGTATTAATACAGTTAGACTTGCGTATCCTTTTTAATAGAGGATATGTGTGAGGTTCTTTTGGGTGAAATCTTTGTTCTCTTTATTTCTTGATTCAATAGAAAGACGTTGAGATGTAATCCATTACAAATCCGTTAATCAGAATGAACAGATAATGTGTTTAAACCGATACAAATATACATATGAATACAACGGGGATTGTTTTTTTTTTCTTACCAGAAAGATTCCCAGGGAATCTAGTTGAGACTAGAGGTGTGATATTTCTCTGTAAATTGGCAGACAGGATGTTTCCGTAGATGTCTGAATTCATTCCGCTGCTACCATCATGAGTTATATCATCAATAATTATTAATGAGGCCATTCCAGAAGCAGCCACGCAAGCCCAAGTCGTGACACTACCTCCACCATGCTTGACTGACGAGCTTCTGTGTTTTAGATCATGAGTAGGTCCTTTCGTTCTCCACACTTTGGCCTTTCCATCACTTTGGTAGAGGTTAATCTTGGTTCCAGAACTTTTCAGGCTCATCTCTGTATTTCTTTGCAAATTCCAATCCGGCTTTCTGACTCTTACTGCTGATGAGTGGTTTCATCTCGTGGTACGGCCTCTATATGTCTGCTCTTCGAACACTGGATTGTGATACCTTGAACTGTGGAGTTTCTTAGTGATGTCGCGGACATTAGTGCACCAGTCGTTTCTTTCCTTTTCAGGACATTCAAAATAGTTGTATCGGCTATGCCTAATGCTTGTGCCATTACTCTGATTGATTTTTCCCTCTTTTCTCAGCTTCACAATGGCTTCTCCCATAGACAGCTCTTTGGTCTTCATGTTGGTTTATCCTTTTTAACAACAAATGCAGCCTTCACAGGCGAAACCCAGGGCTCAAACCAAGAGTAGACATTCAGAGCTATTAACTGATTAAACAATTAATCTAACAGGGCACACCTGGGCAAGAAGAAACACCTGTCAGTCACATGTTCCAGTATTTTTCTTCACTTAAAACATGGGTTGGTTCATGCAACCGGTGACATGTTCTAAGTTGTTTAACACATGTAGATGTAAATATCAGGATATGAAAGCTGAAATAATGATCTGTTGTCTCATGTTTATCTTTTGATCTCAAACCCAGACGTCTTCAGTGCATAGCAAAAACAAACTAACTGGCCTTGCCGTTCCAGGGGGGTTCTATTTCTACTTTCAGAGGGGTCTTTATACTGTTAAAATACACATATAAACTACCTTAAGCTCACTGACTTGGAGATTTGGTTCTAATACACATTTCTGATAGTCAGACCTCTCCATTGTTGCTTGTTAGAGAATGTGCAGATGTTGAAAAGCTGCAAGCTGCACATTTGGTGCAGTGTGCAAGACTGTGGGCAGACTGTGGCAAATGTAACACATTTCTCACAGGCTTACACCAACCACAGAGAAATTGTGTGTGTGTGTGTGTGTGTGTGTGTGTGTGTGTGTGTGTGTGTGTGTGTGTGTGTGTGTGGGTAGTATGTCTGTGCTGAAAAAAAAAACATTTTCATGGCATTGGCTTTGATTTTTTTTTTTAAAGTGAGAATGTTGTACAAACTTTGCCAAAGACTAATCAGTACTGGTGGGTGCTTTAAACATTTCTGTACTTTTATCCTATAGAGTTTGACAATCAAGTATGTAATGTGAGCATGTAGTATCCCGTATTCAGTACTCTATGCGCTTCAGTACTCTATACACCAGTATTCTGTACACTTCAGTACTCTATACACTTCAGTACTGTATACACCAGTATTCTGTACACTTCAGTACTCTATACACTTCAGTACTCTATACACCAGTATTCTGTACACTTCAGTACTCTATACACTTCAGTACTCTATACACCAGTATTCTGTACACTTCAGTACTCTATACACTTCAGTACTCTATACACTTCAGTACTCTATACACCAGTATTCTGTACACTTCAGTACTCTATACACTTCAGTACTCTATACACTTCAGTACTCTGTACACTTCAGTACTCTATACACTTCAGTACTCTGTACACTTCAGTACTCTGTACACTTCAGTACTCTATACACTTCAGTACTCTATACACCAGTATTCTGTACACTTCAGTACTCTATACACTTCAGTACTCTATACACTTCAGTACTCTGTACACTTCAGTACTCTATACACTTCAGTATCCTGTACACTTCAGTACTCTGTACACTTCAGTATCCTGTACACTTCAGTATCCTGTACACTTCAGTACTCTATACACTTCAGTATCCTGTACACTTCAGTACTCTATACACTTCAGTATCCTGTACACTTCAGTATTCTATACACTTCAGTACTCTATACACTTCAGTACTCTATACACTTCAGTATTCTATACAATTCAGAACTCTATACATTTCAGTACTCTATACACTTCAGTACTCTATACACTTCAGTATTCTATACAATTCAGAACTCTATACACTTCAGTATTCTATACAATTCAGTATTCTGTACACTTCAGTACTCTATACACCAGTATTCTGTACACTTCAGTACTCTATACACTTCAGTACTCTGTACACTTCAGTACTCTATACACTTCAGTATCCTGTACACTTCAGTACTCTATACACTTCAGTACTCTATACACTTCAGTATTCTATACAATTCAGAACTCTATACACTTCAGTACTCTATACACTTCAGTATTCTATACAATTCAGTATTCTGTACACTTCAGTACTCTATACACCAGTATCCTGTACACTTCAGTACTCTATACACTTCAGTACTCTATACACATCAGTATTCTATACAATTCAGAACTCTATACACTTCAGTATTCTATACACTTCAGTATTCTATACAATTCAGTATTCTGTACACTTCAGTACTCTATACACCAGTATTCTGTACACTTCAGTACTCTATACACTTCAGTACTCTATACACTTCAGTACTCTATACACCAGTATTCTGTACACTTCAGTACTCTATACACTTCAGTACTCTATACACTTCAGTACTCTATACACCAGTATTCTGTACACTTCAGTACTCTATACACTTCAGTACTCTATACACTTCAGTACTCTATACACCAGTATTCTGTACACTTCAGTACTCTATACACTTCAGTACTCTATACACTTCAGTATCCTGTACACTTCAGTACTCTATACACTTCAGTATCCTATACACTTCAGTACTCTATACACTTCAGTATCCTATACACTTCAGTACTCTATACACTTCAGTATCCTATACACTTCAGTACTCTATACACTTCAGTATCCTATACACTTCAGTACTCTATACACTTCAGTATTCTGTACACTTCAGTACTCTATACACTTCGGTACTCTGTACACTTCAGTATTCTATACAATTCAGTACTCTATACACTTCAGTATCCTGTACACTTCAGTACTCTATACACTTCAGTATTCTGTACACTTCAGTACTCTATACACTTCGGTACTCTGTACACTACAGTATTCTATACAATTCAGTCTATACACTTCAGTACTCTATACACTTCAGTACTCTATACACTTCAGTATCCTGTACACTTCAGTACTCTATACACTTCAGTATCCTGTACACTTCAGTATCCTGTACACTTCAGTACTCTATACACTTCAGTACTCTATACACTTCAGTATTCTATACAATTCAGAACTCTATACACTTCAGTACTCTATACACTTCAGTATTCTATACAATTCAGTATTCTGTACACTTCAGTACTCTATACACCAGTATCCTGTACACTTCAGTACTCTATACACTTCAGTACTCTATACACATCAGTATTCTATACAATTCAGAACTCTATACACTTCAGTATTCTATACACTTCAGTATTCTATACAATTCAGTATTCTGTACACTTCAGTACTCTATACACTTCAGTACTCTATACACCAGTATTCTGTACACTTCAGTACTCTATACAATTCAGTACTCTATACACTTCAGTACTCTATACACCAGTATTCTGTACACTTCAGTACTCTATACACTTCAGTACTCTATAAACTTCAGTACTCTATACACTTCAGTACTCTATACACCAGTATTCTGTACACTTCAGTACTCTATACACTTCAGTACTCTATACACTTCAGTATCCTGTACACTTCAGTATCCTGTACACTTCAGTACTCTATACACTTCAGTATCCTATACACTTCAGTACTCTATACACTTCAGTATCCTATACACTTCAGTACTCTATACACTTCAGTATCCTATACACTTCAGTACTCTATACACTTCAGTATTCTGTACACTTCAGTACTCTATACACTTCGGTACTCTGTACACTTCGGTATTCTATACAATTCAGTACTCTATACACTTCAGTATCCTATACACTTCAGTACTCTATACACTTCAGTATTCTGTACACTTCAGTACTCTATACACTTCGGTACTCTGTACACTACAGTATTCTATACAATTCAGTACTCTATACACTTCAGTACTCTATACACTTCAGTACTCTATACACCAGTATTCTGTACACTTCAGTATTCTATACACTTCAGTACTCTATACACTTCAGTATCCTGTACACTTCAGTACTCTATACACTTCAGTATCCTATACACTTCAGTACTCTATACACTTCAGTATCCTATACACTTCAGTACTCTATACACTTCAGTATCCTATACACTTCAGTACTCTATACACTTCAGTATTCTGTACACTTCAGTACTCTATACTCTTCAGTACTCTATACACTTCAGTACTCTATACACCAGTATTCTGTACACTTCAGTACTCTATACACTTCGGTACTCTGTACACTTCGGTATTCTATACAATTCAGTACTCTATACACTTCAGTATCCTATACACTTCAGTACTCTATACACTTCAGTACTCTATACACTTCGGTACTCTGTACACTACAGTATTCTATACAATTCAGTATTCTGTACACTTCAGTACTCTATACACCAGTATCCTGTACACTTCAGTACTCTATACACTTCAGTACTCTATACACATCAGTATTCTATACAATTCAGAACTCTATACACTTCAGTATTCTATACACTTCAGTATTCTATACAATTCAGTATTCTGTACACTTCAGTACTCTATACACTTCAGTACTCTATACACCAGTATTCTGTACACTTCAGTACTCTATACACTTCAGTACTCTATACACCAGTATTCTGTACACTTCAGTACTCTATACACTTCAGTACTCTATAAACTTCAGTACTCTATACACTTCAGTACTCTATACACCAGTATTCTGTACACTTCAGTACTCTATACACTTCAGTACTCTATACACTTCAGTATCCTGTACACTTCAGTACTCTATACACTTCAGTATCCTATACACTTCAGTACTCTATACACTTCAGTATCCTATACACTTCAGTACTCTATACACTTCAGTATCCTATACACTTCAGTACTCTATACACTTCAGTATTCTGTACACTTCAGTACTCTATACACTTCGGTACTCTGTACACTTCGGTATTCTATACAATTCAGTACTCTATACACTTCAGTATCCTATACACTTCAGTACTCTATACACTTCAGTATTCTGTACACTTCAGTACTCTATACACTTCGGTACTCTGTACACTACAGTATTCTATACAATTCAGTACTCTATACACTTCAGTACTCTATACACTTCAGTACTCTATACACCAGTATTCTGTACACTTCAGTATTCTATACACTTCAGTACTCTATACACTTCAGTATCCTGTACACTTCAGTACTCTATACACTTCAGTATCCTATACACTTCAGTACTCTATACACTTCAGTATCCTATACACTTCAGTACTCTATACACTTCAGTATCCTATACACTTCAGTACTCTATACACTTCAGTATTCTGTACACTTCAGTACTCTATACTCTTCAGTACTCTATACACTTCAGTACTCTATACACTTCAGTATTCTGTACACTTCAGTACTCTATACACTTCGGTACTCTGTACACTTCAGTATTCTATACAATTCAGTACTCTATACACTTCAGTATCCTATACACTTCAGTACTCTATACACTTCAGTATTCTGTACACTTCAGTACTCTATACACTTCGGTACTCTGTACACTACAGTATTCTATACAATTCAGTACTCTATACACTTCAGTACTCTATACACTTCAGTACTCTATACACCAGTATTCTGTACACTTCAGTATTCTATACACTTCAGTACTCTATACACTTCAGTATCCTATACACTTCAGTACTCTATACACTTCAGTACTCTATACACTTCAGTATCCTATACACTTCAGTACTCTATACACTTCAGTACTCTATACACCAGTATTCTGTACACTTCAGTATTCTATACACTTCAGTACTCTGTACACTTCAGTATCCTATACACTTCAGTATCCTGTACACTTCAGTACTCTATACACTTCAGTACTCTATACACTTCAGTACTCTGTACACTACAGCATTCTGTAAACTTCATTATCTATCTATGTATCTATCTGGATAACAGTATAGATTAAGCTATTCCATTCCTCAGTTAAACAGAGATTAGAGTTGAGTGATATACAGTATGAAAGACCAGAGGAAACAACTACTGATATTTTTTTTCAAAAGCGGTAAAAAAAAAAGTCTTTATTCTGCTGCGTTAAGGCTTGAATGTATCCTCTATCTTTACCACAAAATAGCCAGAAGATATTTTATGATGACTTTGATGCCAAAACTGACAAGGAAAAACTGAAAATGGTTAAATCCTGTCTGTATTAGGATAGCAACAGAAATCTTCAAGCTGTCTCTTGGATAGTCGAATATCTTTAGAAAGAATGTGTCCTGAATGCTTTCTTTATTTCCCTGTCTCTTTCTCCCGTTCCACACGTTCCATCTGTCCATGTGCTTTACCCTTGCCTCACTCTCTCCTCCTGTTCCTGTTTTCATCCTCATCCTGGAACATCTGCAATCGTTCCTTCAATCTCCAGTTGTTTGGAAGGCAAACCCGTTTCCTTAAAGTCAGCTGTCATGACAGCCAGGCTAAAGTTTCAAGATGTTCTGCATACTGACCCAGTTCTGCTTGTGCTTTCACTGCAGCGCTGATATGATCACTATTCAGTCATGCACGCTGACAGTCACCGCTTACACCATGGAGGTGATGATTATCATGTTTGTTTGTGAGAGCTGTCTAGAAGTACACACGTACTGACTTATTCATGAGGCATGAATTGTGTGTGTTAGGAACTTCTATAGAGAATTCTGTGTGTGTATGTGTGTGTGGGTGTGCATTTAAACCCTGTTTTCGAGTTCCTAATAAAGACCTAAGAGATAAAAAAATTTGCAGGAGACGGTTGAATAATTGAATAGCTTTTTGAACTCTTTCCACATATGATAAGGATCAAAACAAAATAGTTTTCTGCTACATATTGTGGATGAAAAGGAAGTGTCTAGAACATGCACGCACTAAAATATAGAACAGAGAGGAACAAAATATGTATGTCCATGCCTTTATTTATTTTTATTTTTTTTGTGGAAACAAAAAAGATCGTGAGTTTTGGGGTTTTGAGACTTCTTAATGTAATTTGGATTTTAATTTCACACACACACACAAAACAAAAGCAGCATGTAGGCCTATGAACACCGGTTGACCTAGTTTCCCCTCCATCAGGGAGGTACACAGGAAGAGCTCATCGCAGCTGACTTTGAGGGAGTGCACCTGTGTTTTTGTTTAAATGACCTCATTTTAAATACACTAAAATCTGGAAAACTAACCAAGGAACATACACCGCTCAGCCGTAACATTAAAACCACCCGTCTAATATTGTGTAGATCTCTCTTGTGCTGCCAAAACAGCTCCGAGTCGTCGAGGCATGGACTCTACGAGATCTCTGAAGGTGTAGTCTGGCACCAAGACGTTAGCAGCAGATCCTTTAAGTCCTGTACGTTACGAGGTGGGATCTCCGTGGATTTATTTGTCCAGCACGTCCCACAGACGCTCGATCGGAGTGAGATCTGGGGAATTTGGAGGCTTTAGGAGTCAACACCTTGAACTCTTTGTCATGTTCCTCAGAGCGTTCCTGAATAGTTTTTGCAGTGTGTCAGGGCGCATCATGCTGCTGAATCATACCGTTACCATGAAGGAGCATACTTAATCTGCAGCGATGTTTAGGTAGCGCGTGTCAATTATCCGTAGGGTTCATGCGTGAACACAAGCCAGTACATTACGAGAAAATACGCATCTTATGAGCACAGTAAAGGATGATCCATAATGAAAATTCATGGAAAACATGTTTAAACCAGGAAGTACTCGGAACAAAGAACATGAAACAAAGCTCAGACTTCACAATACTTGATGTGTGATTATGTCACGATTCCAGGAAATGATCAGCCGGTGTGTAGAAGCCAAAACGTTGTGCGGAAAGACACGCTGACACCTTAGGCGCACAGAGAAGGCCCAAAAAAAAGACGGAAAGGCTTGAAGGAAAGTGAATGATGAAGAACACCAGGAGACGTATCCGGAAACTTGAGGGATTGAAATGCGGGTTATTCACGCAGAGACACGGATGCGCTCACCAACTCCACACTAGTAAGAGAATCAAGTCTGTATAAGTGTATAGTTTTTGAGGGCAGGTAATGGTGGAGGTAGCCTGCAAATAAGAAACTGGAGAACACCGAGAATTAGTTAGTTCCAAAACTATACGGACGCGTGATGCATCCTTCTAAATGAGGCATTTATTGTGAAACGATTGTGCATGCAGTTGTGGTTTCACTTTTATGGTTTTCTCTAGGTTCATTCTGTTTCCGTGAATGTGGCTCTGCATTGAGTGTTGAATAAATCTCCAAGCACGTTTAACATCCAGCACCAAACAGCGTAACTTTTCAATATGACGTTATGGCTCGTGGAGGTTTCTCACTACTGGTAAGTTTATCCACCAATCCATATTCCATACCGCTTCTCCTACACAGGGTTGTGGGGAGCCTGGAGCCTATCCCTGGGAACTCGGCGCACAAGGCAGGGGACACCTTGGACAGGGGGCCAGCTCATCGCAGGGCACAATCACACACTTCAGATAAATTGGGAATCGCAATCAGCAAACAGAGCATCTCTTTGGACTGGGCGACGAAACTGGAGTACCCAGAGGAAACCCCTGAAGCACAGGGAGATCATGCAAGGTCCACGCACACAGGGCGGAAGTGGGAGTTGAACCCCCAACCCACGTTTGTGAGGCAAACGGGCCAACCACTAAGCCACCATGTCTGCCAACCCCCCGCCCTCAAAGCAGTACGTTTATATATTGATGCAAATTTTCCGTATTGGTCCGTCAGATTAATATCAAGGTGCATTAACACTGTATACCACCAAATAAAATCGATCATCTCGTTGAAATAATTATTTAATTGGGATAGTACAGCTTACCATTGCCTCCCATTTAAAACGCAAACAAAGACACGGGCTGATGAACTCTCTGTCGTGAAAAACCCTTAAAAAAAAAAAAAAGTAAGGTTAAAACACTGCCTTAAAGCGTTCTTCACTGTCTCTTCTTAACCACTAAACATGAACACATTTTGGGTCAAAGTAACTGAATAAAAATGGTGTATAATGTAAAAATGATATCAATCATACTGTAAGGAGTATGTGGACAAGTATGCAATTTCAAACATAGCCACCGGCTTTTTCTTACATAATGCACTGTGTGTGTGTGTGTGTGTGTGTGTGTGTGTGTGTGTTCTCATCGGGAACAGCTTCCCATAGTGTGTTAGTGAGCAGTACGATGTGAAACACTCAGGCCCAATCTAGGTTTAGTTTAGGATCCCTGCGTTACGTAACAGCACGCTCAGTTCATCTCACTCTCTTAATTAGCAGCAAGAGTTTAATGAGAGCAGCAGGTTTGGAAAAAATCTCATGTCAGATACAGCAAAGTGACAGAGCAAGACAAATGTAAGTGTTCGATCAGAAATGGATTGATTTTTGTGTGGAGCGTATTATTATTATTATTATTATTATTATAAGTCCCTGAGCGCACAGATTTTTGACACCTATGGATGCTACTTACGACGAATCAGCTTTAATCCCTATAATGTATTTATGAATATAGAAGTATGACTGTGTTGTATGCACATACTGTGCACTTACACTTACAGCACACGCTGTGTACTCTTACTGAGACTGAACACCACTGCGACCAGCCTTTTTTCATGTGAGGGTTCACACTGATGGAACTAATCACCTGGCTTTACTTACTCTATCACCATCCTCATATTTTGTTCTCATAGCCAGGTATGGTGAAATACGTCATGGGCAGGAACCTATGCAGGGAGCAGAGTTGGGTATAATGCGTTACTGTATTCTAATTGCATTTTCATCCACTTATCTAGCTCCAGTTCTTGTCAGTAATAACAGTGCTGTTAGCATGGAGCCATCCCGGCCACCGACTGCTGGTTTTTGTGGTGAATTTTTCTCTCTCTCTCACTTCCTACTAGGAATTCCTTGTTAGCGATGTTGGCACCCTCATAAAAATGATTATACACTGTATCAGCAGAAAAATAATCTGCCTCTATCAAAAACAAAACCACTTCATTTAAACTCAATCTGGACCCCAGTCATTACCCACTCAGGTCAATGACTGTAATCATTACTCATATTATATGTATAACAAGAGATAATCCCTATGGCCTTAGTACACTTCTGTAGAGCTCTATAAACATTCCATTGCACTTAATCACGCTTACTTACGCTCCATACAACCACAGAGCAGTGTGATTTGGTTATGTTCGGGTGACTGGGCAAGCTTTAACATAATCAAACTTCTCTGGGAGGATTTGGATGGAAACGTTCACATGCGAGAGAGATTGTTATTTATTTATTTATTTATTTATAGACGAAATGTTTATCCATTCCTTTTCCATGCCGCTTATCCTGCACAGGGTCACGAGGGAGGTTCCCAGGGAACTCTGTGCACAAGGCAGGGGACACCGTGAATGGGCGGGCCAACCTATCACATACACCCATTCACACACAGTACAGACCATTTGGAAACGCCAATCAGCATTCAACGCGTGTCTTTGGACTGTCTGGATGTCACAAATGTGTCTATCTAATAAAGTGGCATAAAGAATGAGTGTAAATTCTGTCCGTTTGAACGTTATTATCGTGCAACACACGTTAAATCTGATCTAAATTTTAGTGCAAGGCTTCCTTGATTGGTGGCATCATGAGCGAATAAGAAAAAAAAAAAGGCAGACGGAGGCAAGTGTGAGAATTGATTATTTTTTTCTACCGCATAGATCGCATCGGATAGTTCTGTTTACTGCCACAAGCTTGTAATTATTGGAAAGGGAGGACTTATCTGCTGGAAAAGAAATCAAACCCACTTCTCATTAATGTCTGGCACAAATGGGTCACTCCAAAAATATTTGTGTGTTTGTGACAAGTTTGCTCTCTGTGCAGCTGTTCAGCACTTAAGGGAGATATTGCTAACCATGAACAAGGGTTTCTCACAGCAAAAAGAGGATATTATGAGGTAAATGAGGTTGTTTTTCTTGTTCGCACAGCAGTCCAGTTTCTTTGCTGATGGCTTTACTCATTAAGCATAGCTCCTATATGTCTAGTTGATGCTTGGACATTCTTTTATCATTCGTGTTCATGGCACATAGGCGTGATTATAGCCCATTAGTTATTTGCTGGGCCGCATGATGGCTTCCGTGGTTGGCGATTCGAGTGCCACCTCTGCCCTGAGTGTGTGGAGTTTGCATGTTCTCCCCATGCTTCGGGGGTTTGCTCTGGGTACTCCCGTTTCCTCCCCCAGTCTGAAGACATGCATTGTCGGCTGATTGGCATTTCGAAATTGTCCGTAGTGTGAACGCGTGTGTGATTGTGTCCCGCGATGGGTTAGCACCCTGTCCAGCGTGTCCCACCTTGCGCCCCAGGTTCCCAGGGATGGGCTCCAGGCTGCCAAATGGATTGATGGATGGATAGATATTTGCTTCTGTTTTTAGCGGACAAAAAGTACGACTATGTAAAATACAGATATAAAGCATGCCGTATGTATATGTGATGTTTTTAACCATTTATAGGTACATTTATTTAATCTTGTGGAACATCCATGAGAGTTCCTGTTATCATTTACGTTATATCAGTCATGAAAAGACATTAGCACAGGGTTCAGATAAGCTCAGGCCGCTATATAAGATTATATACTGGGGTAGGCTGAAGATTGAAGACCATGGGAGGATTTTTCCAGCTGAAGACATTTCTGTGATCTGAAAAACACATTTTTGCCCAAATATTGCTCCTTTATTTCGCCAAGAAAGTGGTCTCCCATCTGAACCCATTCCAGATTGCTCAAATATTCAGTGATATCCTTCCCCATTCTGTCCCTTTAAGTGTATTGTCTGGCCTGAGCTAATCTAAACCCTGTGCTGACTTCAAGGAATGCCAGCACAGCCAGTCAAAGCTGCGGGAATTATTAGCCATGTTTGTGCTGTATAGCTGATAAGTTGGTTCTCATTTCACAAAGCAAACAAAGCTAACGCTATGATAGCGTTCCATTATGGAACATTAAAATGCATGCAACACCACCTACTGTGTACTTCTCATGAGGCAAATCTGTATATAATGATAAGATGATTTCATTCTTCCTCCTGGATGCCAGTTCAGAGAAAAGCCCTTTGTGTATGTCTTCCTTGGATCCCTGTGTATGAAATGAAGCTAAACGTAAGCTACACTTTAATTATGAACTGCCGTGTGCAGTGCAAATGAAGAGAGCAAGACAGAACTCCCTTAATAGACCTTCTCAGACAATTAAAGAATGGTGTGTTCCATACCTTCCTTCTTTCTTTTTTCTTTCTTGTTGAGTAGCGCCATGTTCTGAGAATGCTAGATGCACAACTGTCCACTGCAATCGTTCAGATGAGTAAGTGCCTGGCTGTTAGTGTCAGTAGTTTCTTCCTCCATTTCGATCACTGTGGAGTGTATACCCAATTTCCTACAAGCCTGATACACCTCCGCACTTGAAACCAACACACACACACACCTTCCTCGCTTCATTTCAAATCAGTGACTCAGGGGAGAATAGCGAGTTGGTTCTGATGCCTTACATCGATTAAGAATAATAAATGATTCAGGTTAATGTTGAGCCAAGTCACCAAGACAGATTCATTTGTGGTTGAGAGAGAGAGAGACTCACACAAATTACTAAACTTTGTGTAACTACAAGGTTTGTCACTTAGCAAGTTTCGTCATTAACCTTGTGTTGTCACACAGAAAACGTCATCATTAAAAATATCCAGTCACTACCAGGAAACATTTACAGCATTTGGAAAACACCCTTATCCAGACCAACTTACATTTATCTCATTTATACCTCTGAGCAGTTGAGGGTTAAGGGCCTTGACTAAGGGCCCAACAGTGCCAACTTAGCAGTGCTGGGATTTGAACTTACAACCTTCCAATCAGTAGACTAACATCTTAACCATTGAGCTACCCCTGCCAAACCTAGTGATAGAGATGGAGAGAGAAAAAACCAGCATAGAGAGAACCTGGGGCAAAGTCAGTAACTGACATAGGGACAGGGACAGGATGAGGGCCCATGCCTGATACTGAGACATTGAAAGTCTCAAGGTCCTGTACTTGCTCATAAGAAAGGCTGAGACAGAAACAAGCCCAGGGGCTGAATGTGACCTTGTGGAAAGCTGACACATCAAGTGTGGCAATAAGTAAAACTAAAACGTTTAAAACTGATGCAGGGAAATTCTCAGAGGATAAGCGCAAGATGCTGGAGAGGGCTCAGAGATAGAGCATTGCAATGTGTATGAGCCTCACATAAAGTAAAACTCAGGGGCTACACATGAACTGGAGAAAATATAGATAGACCTTCTGTCACAAGAGAAAGATAGGGTCTGACATTTGGGAAATGAAAGGACATGGGACTGATACTTGAGATAAAAATGGCCTGAGTTTTACTCAGGGGAAGATTCAAGTCTAACACAGTGAAGTCTGATTTAAGGGAAATCTCATACCCTGAAAGAGATTCAGCAATTCAGCAAAGGTCAGGGCTGGTAATTGTCTGAGGATTTACAAAGACAACGTCTTGGAAACGAAATCTGACAGAGGACAATTCTTGGGAACCGTGCCAGTTAAAGTACCGGGTCAGGGAGGATGATAAAGACAACAGATCAGATACAGACTCAGACATGGAGCCAGAAACGGTTCATCCGTGTTAATTCCCGTGGCTGTAGAGGAGGGGTGAACTTCCTTTCGGGGGTCGGCTCCCGCTCCTTTTGACTGGAAAAGCATGACAGCTTAAACAGCCTCCTAAAGAGTTCTGAAGGTGCAGTCAGCCATTGGGGAAAAAAACGGTAATGCAGTTTGATTTCAGGCATGCAAAGGGACTCAGATGACCTCTTGGAAACCAGCAGGGAAGCGAGAACTAGACGACGGCTGTAGCAAGAGAGTGCAGCGGAGGAAAACTGGTCCATGTAGGACTAAGAAAACATATTACATATCAGATGCATGGCAAAAAAAAATGACAGAAAGTGAAAATATCTTGAATATAGTCCAATTTATCTAGTATTTCCTATTATAAGATACTATTAAGCGTATTTCTAGAGAAAATTCAAGCTTGAATTAGCCTTGTTCAAAAAATGTCTGGCTAGAACGAAGCGAAATGAACTCCTATTAGAATATGAACGTTTAAAATGAGTAAAAAATGTCTCAGAATAGGTTGAATGATCTTATATTTGGTCTATTGTAATCTTATAATAGGAAGTACTACATATTTGAGTATGTTCAAGATATGTTCACATGATAAGATGTCAGTTTTTGTAGTGTATATGCGTAGATCAGCAAGTAGCAGATCATCAGTGTAGGATAGAGGTCATTCTCTATAGCAGCGCTCACCAACCCGACCTTCCTGCAGGTTTCATCTCCAACCAAAATCGAACACACCTGTTTTAATTGATCAAAAACTTCTTAATTCACTGATTAGATGGTCAGGTTGGCACGATTATGGTTGGAGGTAAAAGTCTTCAGGAAGGTAGATCTCCCGCTGATCTATACTGTATATTTCTGTATGTCAAAACATTGATTCAGGAGGCAAAAGAAAGTATTTCAACATTTTGTAAAAGCCAAACATTAGTCTAAGTCCAATGAGAAAGTACACCTGGTAACTTAATTGTGGAAAACTCAGAACTCAGACAAAACCCATTGGGGATCTTGAAGCTGTGAGCTGGCAACACTACCTGCTGCAGTGCCATGCTGTGAGGAAAACATGTTCCAAGGCATTGAACAAATCAACTTGGGTGCTTTTCATCTTGTTCTTCAGATCAACAAACTGTCCACGAAGCAGTTTAATCATTTGCAGAAAGCAATTACAATGGAACAACTGCCAGGTGTTTTTTTTTTTTCTGGGCTGGGGAGGGGGCCAAGGTATACAGTGACATGTGGAATACTCATATTTGATCAAAATGTTCAAATACGTGCTGATGTCCCAGGTTTATGTCCTCTCCAGTTGGAATGCTGTTTTCAAAAATATGTGCAAGTAAGATTGTTTCCAAGAATTCTGGGGAAATTTTGTATTTAAATGGGATATCATTTAGTTATATAGATATATAGTCATAAAGTACTTTATTTATAAAAGAAAAGTGCGATACAATGATAAATAGCATTATGCAATACAGTATATTTGGGTTCTTCCTGTAAGAAATGAAACCGCTGACAGTTCCATTGGCTTCCCCACACTATTGTGAAAAACACTATCGTACTTGAGTTCTTTTCGGGAATATGACGCGTGTTTACACAGAAGGTTGCTGAATTCATGGAATGAGCGTTTTGAAAATCAATCACACTTTAGTTCTGCTTAGCAATGAGACAGCAAATAGAGAAGGAGAAGACCGAGGCAAAAAGAGAGGAAGTGTTCAGGCCTGATATCTTGACACATGGCAACCTGAGACACTCACGCATTTTTTTCACTGCCACACACACATGCATGTGCAGCAGGAATGCTGTCTGAATGCAAATGCATTTTTCAGAAATACAGATAAGAATGGGCTACATTTTGGTTGGTGGTCTTTTGTTGGTGGTGGTGGTGGTGGTGGTGTTTTTCCAGAAAGAGAGTTGAACGATTAGGAGGTTTTCACTTTCATGCAGGCATGAGTGAGCAGACAGATATGAAGCTTGCTGGATTACGAAAGACCCGAGCAATGCATTTACAGCATCCGCCGTCACAGTGCTTTAAATTACAGCGCTAGTTTGTTTCATTTTTGGGGCAAAAAAAAAAAAAAATTACATTTGTTAGAATAAAAAAAAAAAAAAACCCTGAGGATAAAAAAAAAATGCATTTTGAATGAAAGTGAGATGAGAATGAGGAACTGTCAGAGCCAGAATTCACACACCATGCTGACACGGCTGGCATTTCTACCTTTTTTTTTTTTTTTAATAGTGTTTTCACGTATTTTCCAGTGTTTTCCAGCATTCTCGTGGGGATGGGGACCCCTTTTGGTGCAGGCCCCGCCCACTTTGAGTTTAATCTGAATAGAAATACAGATACGGATATTCAGAGCAGTAAACAGATACCGATAGTGGCATTGCATTACACACCCCTAATGTGCGCACACTCTATCACATTTGTTTTGGCTGGTTTGGAAGTCTGTTTACAATAACATCACAGAATATCTCCTCTTAGCTCCTCTTTTCCGTTCCTTTAAATCACTTTTTGTCTATGTTGTACTTACATTATTAGTCTTATTAGCTGTGGAAGGGTTTTCCCAGCGTGACTCATTGTGTGTAAAGGCTGAATTAGTTAATAAAACCACCAAGTCAAAGAAAACAAAAAAGGCAGCATACTTTTCTGTCCAAAGAACAATAGAATTACCAAATCAAAAGAGGAGAGAAAGAGGCTTACTTTCATATGAATGGAGAAAAGGGTGAGACACTGTGAGGAAGGAAATGAGAGGGAAGGAGTAAATCCATTCCCTCTGTGGGGCCTTTCACAGCATGGCATCTGAAAACTGCGATTGTTGCTTGCACTTCAATTGGAGTCAGTGACAGTCACCTCGGTGAGTCCTATTTCACCTTCAGCTTCACTTTTAAATTAATAAGCTTCAGACGAAGCCTTTGGCACTGAAGCCACTTGCTCACATTCTCAGTCATCCCAGACTTTAAAAGAGTACCCTGGAACCAAAAAACCCCCCCCAAAAAAACCTCTTACTCTAGGGGCTTTGAACGAACGAACGAATGAATGAATGAATAGAGGAACGAATACAGCAGATATCACTTTTGGGAAAGAATTAAAATTTTATTTTTCCCTCAATCCAAACCAAGTCATTACTTTGGGGGAATAGTGCATGACTGAGCACTGTGAGCTTTTATGGATTAAATATATTATCGGATGTCGCAAACTGTAGAGAGCTGCAGTATATAACCTTTTCTAAATAGCTAGCTTTGATGAGGGAAAAAAAATGTAAAGTGGTGGACTGACCTTTTAAAAGAACATTTCATTTATTGTATCCTGGACTAATTTCTTGGATATATGGAGTACATTATTTTCATATAGCAAGAAAAAGGATGATCTTGTGCCAATTCATTATTTCCTGGAAAAACAACATGGCTGGAAGCAGATATAATGAGTCTTTGTTGGTCACATGTACATATGCACTGTGAAATTCTTTTCTTTGCATACCCCAGCATGTCAGGAAGTTGGGGTCAGACATGATGCAGCGCCCCCTGGAGCAGAAAGGGTTAAGGGCCTTGCTCAAGGGCCCAACAGTGGCAGCCAGGCAGTGCTGGGGCTTGAACCCCTGACCTTCCGATCAGCAACCCTTAACCACCAAGCCACCATTGCCCCAGGAGAACTGTTCTCCTGTCTAAGTAGACCATAACACCTCATTTGACTGACAGTTAATAATGACAGCTAAGAGTTATAGTATTTTCCTGTAAACCCTGTCTGATTGGTCTCACTTCCCTTCACTGGAGAGATAAAATGACAACGCCGCCGTGTCTTCTTTTCCTGACGTTCAGTTACGCAGTGACAAACCGCTCCAAGTGGAGAATTATTCTGAGATAAAGAAACACATCTTCGGGTCTACAGCCCCCGATGCTCAGGACGGCTTACGCCCCAGGTCATTCATTTTAAAAATGTTTTGTTTCTTTAACAATAAATTTGTAACACAAGTAACGTAACTTTATTGACATCAGTAACTGTAATGCATTACGTCACTATGTTATACTGCGTTATACCCTACTCTGAATATAATACACAGAACCCTAAATACATAACCGTAGTTTCATTATATGAGATTATATGAGACCAGGGACACTGAAAAACAACTCTACATCCTAGTGAATCACAGCTCTTCGTTCTGGTCGCGTACCAATTTATAGCTTGCTAATGTGAACTTAGCTGAAGCCAGAATGAAGTGTTGGTTGCGAGAATGATGGAGTGGACCTTTAATGTCACAGCGACATCAACAAGTCCCAGTCAAGTGCACGATTCCCACACTCTCTCATTACCCTGTAAAGAGGCCAGAAAAGGCCTGACGAATGGAGCCGGTTTATCTTAGTGCATTGTGAAATGTAGTACATTAAAAAAGTATATTGCGGTGGAGAGACAGATCTATGGGCATGAGCAGTGTTTAAGGAACAGTGTTTACGGCTCTTCGATGAGTGTTGCACAGAGAACCAGAACGAATTCAGTTCCATTTAGGTATAGAAATCGAGTGAGTGGCAAAGAGTGAAAGCTTGGCGTCAGGCACGGTTTCAGACGCCTATAAACAAGGAAGGCCCCAGCACGGTAATTGGCAACATGCAAATCCAGTACGTGTTCTGTGAGCTGACAAGCTAATTACAAGCAAAGACGTGTCATGCTAGTTGATAAAGGAAAAAACGTGGCAGTTTTTGAAGGAGAACATTTGAATACACCCAATAAACATGGTAACACAAGAAGATGGATGGATGGATGGATGGAATTTGGTGTGAAATGGTTTATGAGGTATGTAGTAGAAAAGAATTTCCTGTGCCAAGAAAGTTCTAGCACTGAACTGATCGTTATAAAACTATTGTAGTTAGATAGGAACTAGGAACTATAAAGATTTTTTTTTTAAAAGAAGCTGTTGATAGATGAAAGTGTGACCGTTGAGGTGTTATCACGCAAGAAAAAAGCGTAATAATGACAACTAAATGGAACAGAAGGAGATACTCAATGCTTTACTTTTTGTGTTTAAATAGATTTACTCTCTCTTGCCCGACCCCCTATCTAAATAATGGAGGATATTACAGTAATGAGTCTTTATTGGTCACATATACATTACAGCGAAATTCTTTTCTTCACATACACCAGCATGTCAGGGTCAGCCGTGATACAGCGCCCCCTGGAGAGAGTTAAAGGCCTTGCTTGGGGGCCAAACGGTGCCAGCTTGGCAGTGCCGGGGCTTGAACCCCCGACCTTCCGATCAGCAACCCAGAGCCGTAACCGCTAAGCCACACCGCCCCATGAGTATTTTATTTTTTTGTATATATTTTCATCGTAAATATTTCCTGCACAAACACACGCAAACACACTCTCGTTTCTGGTCTCTATAAACTCGTTGAACAGCAAAGTGATGATGTCAGAAAGAGAGAGTGAAGAAAGCTCGGCATCGCTTGTTCATTAAACCTTGGCCTTGTGTGAAGACTGACTCGTGAGAAAGCGCAGGGATTTTTGTTGTCGTAGTTGTTGTTTGTTTATGTGCTGACATCATTAGCATACCCATCTGTCCTGGAGAGTTAAAGACAGGACGCTGTTGAAGAACAAGATAGACAACAGGGAGGGAGTGAAAGCAGTTCGTGAAAGAGCCGAAAGCAGCCCCGACTTAACAACTTAGAGAAAGAATCTTACATTTGTGAGAAAACATGGTACACATGGCTGCCATGTCTGTTCAAGCACCTTTTTTTTATTTATTCATGGACTATTTTGAAGAACAGCTAAGCCAGTACACACGAGATTTACGTCCTGCAGTGATTTGGCCAACGTATACGGTCAACATGTTGAATTTATTTCGCTTCATAACGGCGCAGAATGTTTCCCACCACAATGGAGTACACGTAATTGATTACAGCACTGATAATTACCTCCTGACTAAAGGCATTTGTCAGTACTTTGAGTGTGTTGTGAGGAATTTGTGTCTGAATGTTCAGTAAGTGCTCCAGTGGCGTTTTTTTTTACTAGATGATTTGGTTGGACCACATGTTGAAATGATTTTTATCATCCTAATGACCGATCAGTTCTAAAGCAAATCAAATGGATTTCAGAGTTGGATTTCTGTGGCTTTTCATTTTCTCAGTTCTTAAATACTGTGTATAACTGGCCTGAAGTCATCTAATTAACAATCCAATTCAAATGCTTTCATATTGCTGTTTTGGAATAGTTTACCTCCTTGACTAGTTATGCCCCAAATAGCTCATTTACCTTCCGATTTAATTTGAGTCGAATTTTAATTGAACCTGAAAAAGTCAAGCATTAACGGTTCATTAAAATTTGCCGGTGTGCAACGAATGAGGATCCTGATAATCTGAGACGTAGTATGTACCTGTGTAGTTCGGTGAATTGCTGACTCTTGCTTGAAATAATGAACCTCAGAGACACATCTGATTACGATGATGAGAACATTAACGAAAACAAGTGCAGTTTGTTATCAACACACCGTTCCATTCCATTCATCGTGTTCTGTTCATAGAACCGCTTAACATTCAAAGAACGAGCAATTCTTCAGCAATAATAACAACCGACTGGTTGCTCAGCTTGTGAGTTCGAATGATGCGTATTTCACGCTATCGGTTTGTAAACATCACGGCTGGACAAAGCACTATCACTATTCGCAGTTTCCCACCAGAAAAGCAGGTTCAATAAGCTGATTTAACAGTCTACAGTGCTTATTATTATTGATAAGTCTTTATTGATCACATATACATTACAGTGAAATTCTTTTCTTCACATACCCCAGCATGTCAGGAGGAGCACAGTCATGATATAGCGCCCCCTGAAGCAGAGAGGGTTAAGGGCCTTGCTCAAGGGCCCAACAGTGGCAGCTTGGCAGTGCTGGGGCTTGAACCCCTGACTTTCCGATCAGTAACCCAGAGCCGTAACCGCTAAACCACCACTGCTATTATTATTTCACTTGTCCGACATCCAGAGAAAGAAAAAAATCACTATTAAAGTAGGAAGGAATCCTTCATCTCGTCACATATACTGTAAAATTCTTTTTTTTTCCACATATCCCAGCTTGTTAGGAAGCTGGGGTCAGAGCACAGGGCTATGATATGGTACTCCTGGACCAGCTAGGGTTATGGGCTTTGCTCAAGGGCCCCAATAGAGGCAGCTTGGTAGGGTGGGGTTTGAACCCCCAAATCAGTCACCCAGAGCCTTAACCACTGAGCCACTACTGCTGCTAACTGTTTACTGAGGACCTGCTCTGGCTGTTGACAATAATTATTTTTACTCGCCATATTAATTAGCTTGAACAAACTAGACAATATTTCCCAAATTAGGAATACGAAGGGGTGTGGAAAAACTGAAATAAATACAGTACAGTACAATGCAGCATAAAACCTGTAAATCTAACGCTAGCCCAACACACTTCACATTTAAACACATGAAACACATCAGAGCGAAAACGAAGACGCGAGCCAGACTCAAATAACATCCTTATGTGCAAGAGAACACCACAAGCAAGCCTTTCTGGTCGATGGAACAACCATGATACGCTTCATCAACGGTGACTTTATAACATTAAAGATAAAGATTATAGCTACATAAATTCCCAGGAATTCAAGTCATCACTTTATTTTCTGTAGCTTTTCTCTATGAATTTATGACTCCTGAACACGGTAGAGATGTTTTTTTGATCCTCCTTGACGTGATGCAACTCGTTTGTTCTTCGCAGGAGTTTCCTATTCTATGCTTCATGGGCCGGCACAAGATGATGACATCACAGTGGAAGTATTCAGGAAGAGACGGTGGCTGTCTGAGCCGAGAATGACCAGCAACAAAGCCAGTCAGGAGACTTCAGAGGTGGAGTCACAGGATTCACCTGGACCACTGGAGGATGCTGAAGCAGATAACAGCTCCCAGATAACGGTAAGCTCTTATGGTTTGTTGAGGAGTTGGACAAGTACATCAGCACAGGAAAGTTGTAATAAAACAGGGCTTCTCAAACTCTTTGCACCCAAGGACCCCTTAAAGCTGTAAAATAAATTCCACAAACCCCCTCAGCACACACTGAGACACACCATAGAACTTTCCAGCAACAGCGCACGTTAGGTAGGTCCAAACCGTTGGTATTGTTTATAGGCCTACGTGTTTTTCAGTTATTGAGGTTTGGATTCAAGGGTCCAGTCAACTATAAAAACTCAATAATAAATGCAATAGCATTCCATAACGATGAATTGTGCTTTCCACCACTGAGACCTAATTAAAAAATAAATAAAAACACTTCGTAGACCTCAGGGATCCCTGGACCCTACTTCTTTGAGAACCACTGCAATAAAGAATAGTTCAAAACAGGCTGATAGTAAAGGATACGTCTATGGCAGAGTACCTGTGACTGCTTGGCTATATTTAGAAGCACCTAACCAAACAGCTGTAAATGCAAGAGATCTTAATGAAACAACTGGCAAATTGTGAATGAAATGCTCAAACCCTGGCAGCTGTACGTTCTCCATCGGAGGATGATGAGGTGCTTCAGAACTGATGGAAAAATGGAAGAGTAGAGCCAGATGGAAGAGGAGACTGGGTGAGAGAGGCTGTAGAAAGCCTAGAGAAAACAGAGCTTGATAAGCAATGTGCTATAACGCAGTTTAATCTGATTTAATGAGTCTGTCTCATCAGGGTTGATGGCAAAGATCCTCCGCACCTAAAGCAATTTGCACTACAGCATTATGGTCCTTTTAATGCTCGGGTTTAATGTTTGTATTGTGTGTGTGTGTGTGTGTGTGTGTGTGTGTGTGTGTAATGTAGCACCAAAAGGGCTCACTATCTCATATGATTAAAAAGATGACTTTGACTTTGAAAACAGCCAGATGGTGTAGAGAAAAAGCTCTTGTCTCCTGTTGCCTTCCATGCAGCCATGCTTATTATTAAACCTCATGTGGTCGGAGCTGTGTTTGTGAATGTTTGTGTATGCCTAGGTAGAAAGAGTTTTCTGGCTCAACGGAGGGTGAATTAGACAGGATTTAACTGTGTGTGTGCGTGGGGGGGGGGGGGGGGGGTGTATTTCTGCTTCAGCCTTGCTTATCGTAAGGACCTTCGAGAGTCTTTGCATTGTGTGCTTCAGTACACACACATTTTACTCCATTTTAAAAACCAAAGAGTTCGAAAACATAAACCAGCCGGGCTGCTGTCAGTCATCACCGACCGCAGATATTTATAGACTCGGGAGTCTGTATCGTTCACTATAGAATAGAATAGAATAAAATATAGTCGTCATACGAGTACAGTGAAATTAGATCAGCGTCTCCTGTTGTTAGACATGTAGAGAGTATAAGAGGTCATAAAATAGTAATGGAAGTATTACAATACGGTGCAAAGTTGTAAGAAATGTGCGATATACAATTGCACACGCAAGTTAGAAGGCAGTGTAGGTTATTAGAGCAAATAATACTGTAGAGATATTGCAGGCAGAATCATTTAGCTCACTATTCAGTTTAAATTCAATTCGCTTTTAGTGCGTTTAACGGTGGACATTGTCTCGAAGCAGCTTTACAGAAACATATCAGTTCAGGATATAGATTTTAATAGAGTGGTTCTAAGCCTCACACCGATATATATATATATGCAGTCATTGGCCGAAAGATTGCGATCACTATACGTTCGTGTGTATAGTTCAGTTGCTCTTTTGACTGGTGACAACAGTGGACTGCGCAACGTTCAGTTTTTTGGCAATCTCCCTACTAGACGTCTGCTTTTCATGCAAAATGAAGATCTGCGCACGCTTCTCTGACGACAGTTCCTTTCCTCGAACCATGATCAAATCTGCCAACAAGAACGCGATAACAGAGAGTCGTTAAAAGCAGTACTCAGCGTGCATGTGCAGTACCCACGTCAATGTTTGTCAATTACCGCTCGTTCGGCATGAGATTACAACGGCGTATCAAATTGCGAGATCAGTAAAACAAAAAGAAATCAACTCACCTTGCAAGCTTTGTTACAGCGAAAAACTGTGGATTATTATTTGAAAAAAACACAACTTCACATCTTTCACAATAGACGCCAGGACTACCACGCAATATTTGGTGAAAGAAGCACAAACGGACACAAAATACCCCAATCGCTAGCCCAAGCAGAGCTAAACCTAATTAACTGCGAAAAAATTACACGAAATCGTTGGTGATCGCAAACTTTTGGCCATGACTGTATATACACCGATCAGCCATAACATTAAAATCACCGACAGGGAGGATTCCTTTAAAAATGTATTCCGTTACGGTTACAAATTACTTCATAAAAAATGTAATCATTAACGTCATCCAAGTATCACAACATGGAAGTAATGTAATCGGATTATTTTTGGATTACTTCAGTGGCGCACATGTAAATAAAGTCAAGAGAAAAGCAATGCTTTTAATCGGAGTTTATTTTAGAGCTCACAAGCGTTTTAGAGTTTAAAAGGGGGCGGGGCTTAATAGGTCCACGAGTGTACCTTCAGCCATCCGCTGACGAGTCCGCTGGTTTCAAACTGTTTTTCTGTAGTCTTGTGTGCATTGTTTCAGTCTTCTGCTGTCTCTCATTACTACTCCTGAGAGATCAGGACGAGGGTGGAATGGGAATTAGAGCACACGGGCTTTGAGGTACACTCCGTAATGAGATGGCCAGCAGGAGTGTACACAAGCCTAGTTTGTCATGCTTGATCGATCAAGGGTGATGGACAGTTTGTTCAACGGCAACAAAACCAAAGCGGGATCATAACCTGTAGTCTGTTTTATTCTGTTCTAAATCTATGAATCAGCTTCCCTATGTAAATCTGTCTGGAATTAACGAACACTCATACAGACGTTACCTGTTAGTCTGTGCAGCTCTCTATTAGAAGGTGAGCGGTGCGTTAGGTTCACAGTCAACCACCAAAATTATCGGCACTCTTCAACAGAATGAGGAAAAAATTATTGTACAAAATAGACTGATTCGAAAGATCCACTCATACTGTAACTATTCACTTTTCCTCTGACTAAAATTCAAAAATTCTTATAAGAACATCTTTATGTATCTTTTAATAATCTTTCAATAATCATATTTTCTCGTCCCTAGGGGGAGGAAAATCCATACAATATGCTTGTGGATTGTTTATGATTTGGAGATTTATGTTTTTGCAGCTTTCCATCTTTTTTTTTTTTGTTGCAGGAGCTCTTATGAAGTATTGGGATATTTTAGCTCAAAGCCTGGTTGCCTCTGCCAGGAGGTTAGCTGTAGATGGAGCTCTCAACAATGCTGGAGTTGAGCTTAGAAGAAGATTCATGAAAAGGCACATGATTAAATGTTGAACAACAAATCCATCTGCACCACTTATCCTACACATGGTCATGGGGGAGGCTGGAGCCTATCCCAGGGAACTTGGGGCACAAGGCAGGGTGCCAACCTATCGCAGGGCACAATGACACAAACACCCACACACCCATTCACACACAATGGACAATTTGGAAATCCCAATCAGCCTACAGCGCATGTTTTTGGACTGGGGGGAGGAAATCGGAGTACCCGGAGGAAACCCCCGGAGCACGAGGAGAGCATGCAAAACCTGGAGGTGCGAGGCAAACATGCTAAGCAGTAAGCCAATGTGCCCGCCTGTTTTACAACCACATTAAGGTTATGTGAGTTATGGCATCTGCGTAAACCAGCTAGTGATCTGATATACCTTCAAGCTGACATGTTTCTGGATGAAAATATAAACAGTAGGGATGTAACCAAATCCTGTACACTACTGTACATCATTCAGTGTTCTGTATAAGCAGATACTAATACAAATAAGAGGCACACCATTCATTTCAGGGGTTTGTTGTTGTTGTTAGCGTTGTTAGCTAAATTTGCTGCAGAGCTCTAGACTTTTACACTCGGACGTTTAAACAGCAGATTTCACCTGTCCTTGATGTTCCATGCACATTGTGTGTCCACTGGATATGGATTGAGTGCAGCAGCGTGTCTGTTGCTTTCAGCAATGGCTGGGAAATTTGCTTTGCTAATTTAATTCTGTTTGCGCTGTTTGGTCCGAGCGGTCTCGGGGCTGCTCAACCCTCTGTGAGGCGCTTGTGCAAATACCATTTTGTTTTAATATATTTCCTTTATAAAAAGTCCTTCTGTCACTTCCCAGTAAAGCCAACTCAATTCATTACAAATCAAACTGAATTGTAACACACCCCGTTAAATTCTGCCTTATTTTATATATATATATATATATATATATTTATAAATATATATATATATTTGTTTCGTTTTGCATTGTCTCCAAAGCTAATAGAGGAGAAAACTCATTTCATATACTATGAGCTTGCTGTGGCTTCCGTGTTCATCATGACTCATGGCTCATGTGTGTTTAATCCCACATGTTTAGAGCAGCCAGATACAGAGCCTGCAAATCTGCTACACATGTTTAATGTGTTTTACCTGCCAAACCATCCGCTCATTAAAATAACGCTGAATTAGTCCTCATAACACCGGTAATCCTTGGAGGAGACCCGTTCCTTCTGAGGCATGCTGCCGTTGGCCTCCAATAAATAACGTGTGAGTCATAGCTCGTAATCTCAGTTTTTTTGTTTGCTGTCAGCCTTCAAGTCGCCACAGTACAGAACCCATCACAGCAGCATCTCCCACGACGTCCACGTCGTTTCATCATTTTAAAGCTGTGTTTAAAGCCAGAACATAAACTGACAACAAATAGCGTGTCAACTTGCAGCTGCGTATACTATATCAGCAGTTTATGCTGGATGTGAAAATCATTTTGAACACATTTGTGGTGTCTTGGAGAATATGAACTAAAGTTTATGGAGATGTGTTAATCATGTGGTCAAAATTTTCATTCACGGCAGATGATCTTATCCAGAGCGACTTACATTTATCTCATTTATACAACTGAGGGTTAAGGGCCTTGCTCAAGGGCCCAACAGTGGTAGCTTGGCAGTGCTGAGGCTTGAAATCCTGACCTTCTGATCAGTAACCCAGAGCCTTTAACCACTGAGCCACTACCGCCCTACATGGTCCTGTAAGTGTGTTTCAGAAAGACGCAACAACAGTAGAAGATCAGGAGGATAAAAAGACGTCAGCATGCCACCTAATGCAATATTGATACCACCGTCATGGCCAACCTCTTATAATCTGTTTGCTACTATATACTGTGCATCTCAAATACAGTTTCAGACAGCACTTTCATTAGAGGTCTTTTGTTTCTCCTCCCGAGGCGTCTGAACGCCTTCTGCTGTAGATATGTCTTCTTTTTTTGGTCGAGTGCTATTTCCGCAAGCTCTCAATTATTTTTTTTCTATTTGGCTATAGTTTTGTTCAATCAATTTGAAACGAGGATATTACGTCGTGATATAGTGTCCAGTATTAGCACTGGAACGGCACGCACATTTCTCTTTCTCCTTCACCTCCTCACCTTTCTATCTTTCCTATGCCTCGCTTTTCTTTTTTCTCTTTTTCCACCCCCTGCTATGTCCTACCTAGGCCTCTGCTTCTATTCTCCAATTTTCCTATCAGTGTTCCCCTGCCTCTGTGCATATTGGAAAGGAGACACAAGACTAAGACCATCCAGCTGGCATCTCCGAGTTCTTGGAGTTGCCAACAACACAGCATCCAGAAGAACCAGCTGCTGCTAATCAATGCCAAAGCCTTTTAGCATCATAGAATACTCCTGAATGTCCAAACAGAGACGGACTTAAGAAGTTGTTGTTTGTGTTGGACTGAGGGAGAGGGTCTGAGTGTCTGGTGGTGGTGTGTGAGGGAGTGAGTGCATGCATCTGTGGTGACCTCCTCGTGCTACACAATGTAGTCAGCTCTCTAGCTCTCCGTGTTTCAGTATGCTGGAGCAAACAAAGACGCATATATAATGAGGCATCTCCTTGACGTCCCTATAAGACATGAATTTGAAGAGGGGGGAAAAAACATGTTGAGGTTTCGCTAATTTGCTAACATTAACTGGCTATTTTGAACTGTTCTTTGCTAATGCCGGGTTACACTAGCATTACATTACAACATATATGGCTAGGCGGCAAGGCAGATTCTACCTAATGGTAAATATTGCCAAAGTACAGAGATTGAATGATGTTTTAAACCCAAACTGTATAGTTGCTTCAAAAGAAAAATAATCAAACCGTTTTTGGTGAGTAATAAAAGCCACTTTTCAAACACTAACTTAGTGTCATGAATTAAAAATATTTACTTTATACTTCGCAATACTTGAGTACTTTCACTTCTCAGTACTTTAACCGCCCCTGATGACTAGAACTGTAAGGTTTGAGAAAAATGTTGTTGTAAATGTCATAAAAGTAATTGTTACTACATATGGCATTTACAGGCAGCTGAATATACTGTATGTGACAACACCATATTACACCACAACATCGCTTATTATACAACAGGTATAAAACTATATATAAATATAGTTGTTGTTTTTTTTTAAAAAATTATTTTAATCTTCATGATACAAAAAGTGAAAGTCATTTTCAGGTAGAGCTTTTATAATTCTTGAGTTGTTGGAGATAATAATATTGGAAAAGGTTACACATTACTTTTACAGAGTCTAGAACAGAGGTACTCAGTAGGCGGACTCCGCTTCGGATTGGACTGTCCTTTGGTCTACATCTTTGTGCTAGTTATCTAGCATCTGGCTAAGTGATTGTGTAAGCATACGTGTATAAAAGTTGTTGGCATGTGACAACAACGTCCAATCAGAGCATCGTAATGGCATCACTATGACAACGCTGTATTTCCACACTCTCCGGTCCTAACGTGACAACGTTTCACCGTTTGAGGTTTGTCAGGTAGCTAATTTGTTTTGGCAAGTGGTGTTAGCGAAATTAGTAAATGTCGGATGATATGTAAATGGCCTGTTCCAAATTGTCAGATCCGAGGAAAAGGAAGGTCGACGGTGAAAACTGTGTTTAACGATGACTGGACAGACATTTATGCATTTATTCCCCATAACGGAAGCACCAACCCTGTGTGCTTAATTTGCAAGGAGACAGTGGCGATCGTTACAAAACACATGTATTTAGAGCAACATTACCCACAGAACACGGAGATGAGAAGCCAAAACCTTCATATCGAGTCATATTATAGACTATATATATTATATATTATAATATATTATAGTCCTGAAAGAATGTTCAGGAGGCTATGTTTGAAGGAACACGAAAAGATGAAATGCTGGCATTAAAACACAACACTTTTTGTACACAGTTTCTCAGAACATTTTGGAGTTTGATGTTTTATATAGTTCTGCGCTTGATGGGATATACACTAGTTTAATCGTCCTTCTGTGTGGACCTTCAGCTCAGTGGAAAATCGGTAAGTGGATCAATAAGATTTCGATTTGAGTCCCCTTGGTCTAGAAAGTCCAGAAATACGATTATTTTTGTAGTGTTTTCACTTTCTCTAGAAGCCAGAGTCCTGGAAAACTATGTGAAAGTGAACACCATAGTATCCTCAAAACAACCTGAATAATAAACTGTGGTATGACAGCTGACATGCTGTTATCTTTTTGTACTGACTAGCAGCTGTGTTTATGAGTCTATCATAAAACAAGAGTTACCATGGTAACTGCTCTCCAAAAAAAAAAAAAAAAAAAAACATCTGCAACATTCAAGTTTGTTAAAGACCAGCTGGATGTTCAGCAGCACTACTGGAAACATGTCCTGTTGACAGAAAAGACTCAAGTTAAATTTACTCACTTATTATTAGAGAAAATCAAACATGGCAGACGGACACCGAACCCTCACCTCTACTGTGAAGCCTGGTGGGGGGAGTGTAATAGTGTCTGGTGGCTCTGATTTATCAAGGCCAGAATAACATCATAGAGAGATATACTCCACAGTAGCTCAGACAAAAGATGTCTGAATGACCAAGTCACAATCCTGACCGGAATCCCATGTAAACACTGTGCTGCGTCTTCGTATTGACCCAAAATACCTCCTAACTGTTGTACAGCATTGATCCGCAGCATGTGAAATGTTCTTAAGGTAAGTAAGGGAGGTTCCCTACAGCAGTTTGTGTGATACGTTGATATCCTGATATCCAGGGTCAGTATTGGATTTGATTTGATTTGATCCGATCCTGTATCAAACAGAAAAGATTGGAACTGGGTTTGGAAAAGGTTTTTTTTGTTTTTTTTTTGTAACTGTTCACATATAAAGAGTCTTGATGTTTTTTGTTTGTTTGTTAGGATTTTTTCAAATTATATTTATACTTTATGCTTTATAATATTTGCAGTATGTGTTTTTTGTGTGATTTTTATGTAAGTTATGTTCCCTTTCAAAGGGAACTTCAACGTTGCGTTTAGCATAACACTATGGGGGAGCGCCTCTCGCGCGCGACCGGCATCTGAAGCTTGTGTAAAACCATGCCTATTTATAGGCCTGCCATGATCAGGTGACATGGCAATGAAGCGCGTTGCGTGATATAAATATGACACCTGTGAACCACGCCATCAGCCTTATTATCTTCGGTGAAAGACTGCATGTCAGTTGTTTGTGTAAAGAAACAAAAAGACGCTTCATTCCCTCATTATCTTTTCTCAAAATCTCAGAACTTTTCTATCCCTTTAAAAAAAAATAGAAGAAAAAAAAAAGGAATGAGCGAGAGAGAAAAATATGAGTGAGAGAATTCAGGAAGTGTGTTACGGCTTGCTCCTGTTTCAACACGGGAATAGTGCACTCTTTCTGGGTGAAGTGTCTAGGAGTGTAGCATGCGATGGCAGCCTCGAGAGGCTGCGCATGGTAATGCCTACACTAAGCAGCTCCGGTCGCGGCTCGCGCTCTTCTCGGAAGCCGAAGCGAGTCGGGTTTCAGAGCCTCGCGGATCTGGGCCTGGACCTGGGTCTCAGGTCCGGGGGATCTTTTATGGATCTGGAAGAAGAGCCGGGGACGAGCGCTGCTCTATTTCTTGCTCTGTCTTCCAGGTTCAGCTCGCCGCGGGATTTTGGAGCTTGCGTCGCTACTCCTCCTTCTGCTATGGAAAGCCAAAAGGGAAAAAAAGAGGAGGAAAATAAAAAACACACACAAATAATAGTAATAATTCCTCTCTGACTCCGAGGAGCCAGAAGGATGTGCTAAAAACTGAGAGCAGCATATAAAGAGCTGCTTGAAGTGATTACTATGGCTGGATGAGCCTTTTTCTCCCCAGTGAAAATAAATTTCTCACACTGCAGAAAATTCCCCTTTCTTCCAGAAGTGCATGACAAAATATCAGGTTTCTGGGGGAAAACCATGCATAAGCCGTACTTATAATCCCACGATGTTGGATTATTCGGCCATTGTGGGGAATGAACGGCATGGCTGTTTAGCTATGCTGAAGGTGAAGGTGGAGGAGGCACTTGCGAGCTACCTCTCTCCATCGACGGCAGGTAATTAGGGGGGCCGGCTTCGCCGTCCAAGCCACTGTGTAAGGCCACCGTGGCATTGGTGGGCAAGGCCTATACAGTAGTATTCTTGCTTGTGGGTCACTGCAGACAATGACAGTATTGCAGGCCTACCAAGCAGACCTGCTGAGTGAGCTTGACATATGGCATTCAGCCTTCCCTGTTGTGTTGAGTTCACCCGGGCATCCATGAATGGAGCCCGGGCCAGGGCTAGTGCGAGGGAGACACAGAAGGCGAGTATGGCAGCCCGCCAACCCCCATAGACAGCCAAGTGAACTGGGTGGCCACAGTCGCGGCCTGCTACTAGGCCTGATCTGAGAATGGTCATAAAGGCCAAGCAGGCAAAGAAGAGCGGTCCTGAGGGGCCGTGGAGGGACGTATCAGGGGACATGAGGTTGTTAGGGCAGTTAGCCCCCAGTGCTACTGTAGGGCCTCCCCTAGCCAAGGCTGTCCCAAGTTTTGAGTGTTCTCTGGTCAGCGAGCTGTCACAGGGCAACGAAAATCTGATGCTTTCCCTCCAATAGAATGTGGAATAGTTAATGTCACTAAAAGACCCTCTGGCAGTGTGGAAACTACTGCCAAATGTGTCTCCATGGGTTCTGTCTACCGTAGAAAAGGGTTACTGGGTCCAGTTTAGAGCTCGACCCTCCCAGTTCAGAAATGTGCTCACCACAGTAGTCAGCACAGACCAGAGCCCGACGTTAGCGCAGGAAGTAAGATCCCTCTTGGACAAAGGGGCCATAGAATATGTACCCTGTTCCCTGAGGGAGGGAGGTTTTTACAGCCGTTATTTCCTGGTCCGCCAAAAAAATGGAGTATACAGCCAATTTTAGGTCTCCGTCATCTGAATTGTACTCTTCGGGCATACAGGTTCAAGATGCTGACACCCAAACTTATCGTTCTACAGTTTCAGTTTGAGGACTGGTTTGTGACGATAGATCTAAAAGGTGCATATTTTCACATAGAAATATTGCTAGCTTTATCTCCTCACACCTTCACAAAGTGCATGGATGTCACTCTGGCTCCATTGTGACTCCAGGGCATCCGTGTACTAAACTACCTGGACTACCAGGCACAACTAATTCTTCTCTGGGCAGAAAGTTAGTTTGTCAGTGAGTGCAATGTACATTCTGGGAATATGGGGGCAGACATCCTGTTGAGGCAGGGGCTGAGGCCCAGGAATTGGTGGCTCCATCCACAAGTAGTGAAGTACATATGGCGAGGTTTGGCCAAGCGGGACTGCCTGTGTTCGCCTCCGAGGAGACAACACACGGCCCGCTGTGGTTCACCCTCACTCTTCCCGCACAATTAGGGCTGCACGCCATGATGCACATGTGGCCGAGGTCACATCTGTACGCTTTTTCCCCGATCGCTCTGCTCCCACAAGTTCTAGCGAGAGTTTGCCAAGACAGTCTATGTCTGCTGCTAGTAGCACCTTATTGGCCAGCTCGAATATGGTTCTCAGAGATAATATCCCTGCTAGATGGCACTCCTTGGGAGATTCCCATCCGCAGGGATCCACTGTAGACCCAGTGACCTGCACAATAGCTACAGTCCTGGAGTTCTTACAAGAACGTTTCTGAGCGGGGTGGGCTCCTTCTACAATCAGGGTTTACATGGCCGTCATTTCGGCCAGCCACGCCCATGTTGATGGAGCCTCTGTGGGGCAACATCCTCTAACTTTGAGGTTTATGTGTTCAGGTTCAGGCGGCTGAGGCCCATCTTCCAAGGTCCCAGCATACTTTCCTGGGACCTTTCTGTGGTCCTGGAAGGTCTGTCAGGTGCCCCATTTGAGCCCTTAGAGTGGATCTACTGTCTCAACCTGGAGGGCTGATTTATCACCTTCGGCCATAACTATGGAAACTGTGGGTCTGGCCCCTGAGGGGCACCAGCTCATAGATTCTGGTCTCACAACCGAGGTTGTAGAGACCATGGTAAATGCTAGAGCACCATCCACAAGGAAATTGTATGCACTCAAGTGGCGGCTTTTTGTCTTGTGATGTGAGGAACGTCAGCTAGACCGAGTGAACTGCGCAATAGTTAGAGTCCTGGAGTTCTTACAAGAACGTTTCTCAGCGGGGTGGGCTCCTTCTACAATCAGAGTTTACATGGCAACCATTTTGGCCAGCCATGTTGATGGAGCCTCTGTGGGGCAACATCCTCTAACTTCGAGGTTCATGCATGGTGTCAGGCGGCTGAGGCCCATCTGCAGGCTGCGTATACCTTCCTGTGACCTTTCTGTGCTCCTGGAAGGTCTGTCAGGGGCCCCATTTGAGCCCTTAGAGTCAGCCTCTGAGAAGCTTCTGACTCTAAAGGTAGCTCTTCTGCTGGCCCTGACATCTCTCAAGCGAGTACGAGATCTACAAGCTCTCCCTGTTGCCCCTTCGTGCCTTGACTTTGCCCCTGGATTAGCCAAGGCCTTCCTATATCTTATGCCGGATTATATTCCTAAAGTGCCTACATCGGCTGCCCACCCTGTGGTGTTGTGAGCTTTCTGCCCTCCTCCATTCCCCACACCGGAACAAGAGAGAATGCACCTGCTGTGTCCAGTAAGGGCTCTCTGTACTTACGTCCACCGCTCCGGCCAGTGGCATAATAAAGTAGCGCATCTCTAATTGGATAGTGGAAGCAATCTTTATTGCTTATGAGGCGCCTCTGGGCATAAGGGGGCATTCCACTATGGCGGTCAATTCCGCGAAGGCTTTGTCCAAAATGGTATCCTTACAGGATGTGTGTGCTGCTGCATGGTGCTCTATGCCACACACACTCATTCGTTATTACGGCCTGGATATTCATTCCAACCCGGGCTCGAGTGTCTTGCGTTGACCCTCGGGCTTGAGTCTTTTTGAACAGGCCGTACCCTCGGTATGACGGAGTGGGTATTTTCGTTCCCATAGTGTTATGCTAAACGCAACGTCGAAGTTCCCTTTGAAAGGGAACGTCTGGGTTACGCATGTAACCCTCTTCCCTGAGAAGTGAACGAGATGTTGCGTAGCTTTGTCATGCCAGGGCAGGCCTGTGAATTGCGTCTTCGCTTCAGATAATAGAGGCTGATGGCGTGGTTCACAGGTGCCATATTTATATCATGCGACGCGCTTAATTGCCACGTCATCTGATCATGGCAGGCCTATAAATAGGCATGATTTTACACAAGCTTCAGATGCCGGTCGGCGCGAGAGGCGCTCCCCATAGTGTTATGCTAAACGTAATGTCTCGTTCCCTTCTCAGGGAACAGGGATACATGCGTAACCCAGACGTTTTTAGCTTGTGTTTTTTCAGTAATTTTTAAGTGCTTCAGTTGAAAAAAATAAGAAAATAAAAAAATAAGGTCATTTTGAATTTGATGGCCGCAACACATCTTAAATATTTAGGCAACAAAAGGCTGGAAAAGTAAGTGTTACTAAAAAGAAACAGCTGGAGGTTAATTGGCAACAGGTCAGTAACATGATTGGGTATAAAAAGAGTATCTTATTATTAAAAAGAGTTTTTTTTTTTCCTCAGTTTAAACATTTGATATGTTTTCTATGCTCTATTGTGAATAACATATGGGTTTATGAGATTTGCAAATCATTGCATTCTGTTTTTACTTACATTGATGTACATTTTAAGCAGCATCCCAACTTTTCTGGTATTGGAGTTATATATATATATATATATATATATATATATATATATATATATATATATATATATATATATACAATGTCCACTCGTGTGTTTACAGAATGCAGATACTTCATGTCCATCTACAGATGCAAATATGATGTGTATGCATGACGCGAATCAGACTGACTCTGGTTTTGTCTCTCTCTGCAGGAGGACACAGATCACAACTATTACACATCAAAGACCTACGGCCCTAATGATCCCATGAGCAAAGCATTATGGGTGAATATCGATCAGATGGACAAGGAGAAAGTGAAGATTCATGGAATCCTGTCTAATACACACAGACAAGCAGCGGTAAGCATTTGGAGGTTTTAAACTTACAGACATTTGGAGGTTACACAATCACAACGACCACACACACACACACACACATGTTCTCATAAAACATAGCACCATTTCCTCAGTGTTTGCATGACTCGCTTGCCCTGTTCGTCTCCGGCTGTGTAAATGTGGGAACAAATGGAGTGTATAAGAAACGTACAAAAAGCCCTTGTGTCAACATGCTCTATTTTATCATAATGGGAAATGACTTTAGTTCGCTGCAGCACTTTAGCCCTGCTAAACATAAGAAGCCACAATCCCACAGACTGAGCTTAGGTACACCATTATCTGATCTGATCATTTATGTAAAGTATAGTCAAATTTGTCAGGCTGGCCACAGATTTAGTCCATTTGTTCGTTTTGATTTCCCTACCACCGTCTCTTTAATATCAACGTCTCAGTGTGCCACCAGGCATAATGTTCCTACCTTGAGGATAATGTGTGTGTTCTTCCTCCCCCCCCCCCTTTTTTTTTTGTCACAGCGCGTCAACCTGTCTTTTGATTTCCCATTTTATGGCCATTTTCTCAGAGAGATCACTGTGGCAACTGGAGGTAAGTGAACCAGCTTCTTAGTTGGTTTTTAGTTGTTGTTGTTGTCGTAATTAAGGATGACGCTAATTGCTTGTTACTGTTCTAAAAAGCCGCACTTCCAAGCGAGGCCGGTACTCTTTGTGATTAACCATCACCAATATCCATCTACTTTTACTTATTTATCTTATTTCTAGACATTTTGACTGATGTTGCAGATACTGACCTCTGAACTGTATCACCAATCCGCTCTAACTTTTAAAGACGGAATCCCATGAATTTTTTTTTTCTTATCCAGTGGTTATATCTCTATATCTGGCTGTATTTATTAAAAAAGCTTGTCAAAAGTTTGTCTCCATTGGAAACTGGTGTACGGCAGTGTGTGTATTCAATAGAACGGGTAAGCTTGACAGGTTCGTGACTGGAAAAAGAAACAGGTGCTATAAACCTCCATGCTGTGTGGCTGTATGCTTATGGAAATTAGCACCGTTTTACTGTGGATGAGAGTCCATGCTGCTTGCCAGGTCTACGTACTGTATTAGGTAAAAAGCAGAATATGTGTGTAGGAGGTACAGAGCTATAGGATATTTTGTTGGCCTGTTTTTCTGTGATTACGTGTTTAAAAGGCTAAGCATGGGCATCTTTTCTAGAGCAGAATTTGTCCCACTTCTGTGTCGTGTGTGAGGCAGGATAGAGAATTTAACAGAAATACAGAAAGCTCTTGTTAAAGCATTATTGTGGGCTCCATGATGAATCGCTGCAAAATCCTCTAAATCAACTCTATTCATACTGAATAGAGTTAAATCCTGTATAGAATGCTAATGCCATCATTTTCACATCCTTCACTCAGGAGCAGCTATAGATCATATAAACTGCTGTAACCGTGTCAGCTCCGGATCAAGTTTTAATCAAGAAGATCATATTTAGCCCATATATAACTTCACCTGCCGGGTAAAGATGCACCTTACATCGTTCCTATTCTGCTATTGCTCTTCATCTATATAGGTTCCTCTCTCTGCCCGTTCTTATATAAGAGACGTCAGTAGAGCTTGATAGAGCTTCAAGCTTTTCATGCTGTATTGAAAATAGTAGTGTTGTGGCTAGAGGAAAAGTCAACTTGCACGTGCTAATGAAACTCGGACGGCCGAGAAGGCAAGTGTACAAGATAAAGAAAGCGAGTTTATCGTCCTGTTTGTGGAAAAGCTACACAGGGAGATAGGGGATTTTTCTAATTTGCTGATGATGAAGAAAATGATAACCAATATGCAAACAGTGTTAGAAACATACCGACTGCAAACCAGGCGGCATGAGAAACCTGGCGAGAAATCTGTGTGAAACGCATTAGACTTTTAGATTCGGATGATTCGCTACCGTAATAATGATGACATTTTTAATGAGAGTTTAATGAGAGATGGTCAGGGGGATGTGATTAATTGCTTTAACTGTGTACTGACTCGTGAAGCTTGTGGTACTGTATCGACTTTTTTTTTTGGAATTGCCATCACGAATGAAGCTTGTAATTTTTCATAGTCTAATTCTGGAGCCCCGTGCTAAAATATCACGATTTCTGTAAATGCCTTTAGGGAGAACTCATGGCATTAGACAACAGTTACTTGCCTCTGTTCGGCATTCTATGACTTTAGAGCGTTGTATTCATTTATAACATTCAGAAAATTGTGATTTAGAACTAACAATTTAACCCACAGTTTGGTTTATTTACATTTCTGGGCAAAGTATCATCAGACTACACTTGGTATTTTTGTCGAAGTCAAAGATTTGGTATTGTGACAACCCCTAGGTCAAGTGGTGTATGAATATAAGCTAGGGTTTGTTTTATTTCTACGCCACTGAGCCTGACAGAGCAAGAAAGAGATTTAGTACCTTGTTGGTTGGAACATCAGACCTCAGAGGAATAGTAAAAGCAAGCAAACATATAAATAAATAAATATATATATATATATATATAACCATCTACCGGATAAGCACATGGACAAGTTGCATTAAGATTACAGGAGTAATCCAGGGTGCAGTGGAAGCTCTATTTTTCATACAGGAAATGGCTGATGACTACAGATGTTCAGTCATCTGTAAAAGGAGGGGTACTACAGAGGTTTGTTAGATAATTAACTTCAGAAAGTGGGAATTATTTTAGTGTACAGATTCTATGTTTAGGGATTCTGCTCTAGCTTTTACTAGAGTCTGGTCCTGTTTATCACTACCCATGGTCACATAGCCCACGATGTTTAATCACTACTAAATATTTCAAGCAAAACTCTCAAATAACCTTTCAAACTTGTCTGACTCTATTTACCCTTCAAGAGTCTGAAGCTTACAGCCTGTATAATTTGTATAAAGGATATCAGCCGCTCTGTGAGACATGAACAGAGCACCTGAGGCTGAGCCTACTGTAGGGTTGAACATGAGCGTTCATCTAGCTTGATTTGAAAACCTTTATTCTAGATCTAGTTAAATATGACAGCCAGTTTGAGTATACAGTATGTGTTGAACTGTTTCTACCCGGAAATGATCACTGTTGGAATGTCAAATTTTTTTTAAACAAAAAATGTTTGCGTTTATACCACTCATGCTTTGTTGCACAAAGTATTGATTAAAAGGGTGCCAATACTTGCACACCTACATTTAACAAATTTTTTTTTTTTTTTTTTTTTATTATTTTTTTTAAATACACCTGTGTTTTGTTTGCAATTGTTTGATATCCATGAGAGCAGGGTATTTTTGTGAATTTTTTAAACAAAAGATCGAAAGGTTAAACAATAAAGACAATTTTTCACAGCCGCCTTTGCTTATATTTACCAAGGGTGCCAATATTAGTGGAGGGCTCTGTATTTGTTGTTGCTTGGCACGCATCTTGGGGAAAATGTTACTATCGCGTATCACACCCATGAGAACCAACATTTACGGCATTTAGGGCCCGACAGTGGCAGCTTGGCAGTGCTGGGGTTTGAACTCACGACCTTCCGATCAGTAACCCAGTGTCTTCATTGGAGCTGAGCCGGAAATATTACAATGTTGTTAACAGTATGGAAAAAAAGATCGATGTGTTGTTGTTGTTGTTGTTTTTTATTATTAAACAGGAAACAAGAATAAAATTCTGTTTTGATTTGTTTTTCTCTGCATGCTAGGATGTTGGTCCATCTGTGTAAGTCTCTCAGTTGGGTTTTAAAATCCAGATGATAGTGGTGATAAAATGACTGCCGCACCTGTGCTTAATCCCAGTTTGCTCACTTTTCGAGCTTGTGAATTCTTTGAAATTGATGCTGCTCTAAAGAAAATGCCTAGCATGTGTGTTTTAGCCATGTGTCAGTGTCAGTGGTGCTGATTTGAAATATTGAGATAATGATCCTAAAAAATATTTATTTATTTTTTTTTCTTAAAGGAAGAGAGTTAGCTTGTGTGTTCTGGTCCTCCAGTTTATGATCTAGTACATCAAAGCTGCAACAAAAAAAATGCACAAAAATCGAGGGACAGGTTTAGAGAAAAGAAAAAAAAAAAAAACAAGTCAAATTCTTTGGTTTGTCGTTGAGTGATGATTACTGAAGCTCTGGTGAAACGGATAATCACAGAACTCACGAGAGTAGACTATCCTTTGAGAATATCTATGTAATTATGCAAAAAACATCTCATAACAGAGAATGGCGTGTCGGCAGTGAAAGCACTGGGGGCATCCACTAGCATAAACCCTGAACTGTTTCCTCTGAGAGCAACTACAGCTCGGGAATAAATGGATGATCTTAAAACTAATAGTAAGTGATGTGGCATTGGGATGAGTGGATGGACGAGAGGAGAGTGATAACCCAGACTACTTCTTCATACTCGACCGTATGGATAGCTCCATCTCAATGACGCATGGCCTTCAGTGGAGTAATGATGTTGTTTAGGAACAAGGAGCTTGTCTAATATATTTGAATGTGACACAAGGTTAAATTGTCTGTTTGCACATGCAGGAGCATTTGTTTTGTTCTGGAAGCAGCTCCTTGTTTATTATTCTTTGCACCTGTGTGAATCTTATTACCTCAATGCTAAAGCTGACCAGTGCCAGGTGTCCGTGTATAAATAGTGGACACCTACATGAATTGGCATATCTGATTTTATCCATCTCAGTCAGTTCCATGACCCTGTGCATTAAGCTATACTATCCAGCCATCCATCCATCCATCAGTTTTCCATACCACTTATCCTACACAGGGTCGCAGGAATCCTGGAGCCTATAGCAGGGAATTCGGGGCACAAGGCGGGGGACATCTTAGACGGGGTGCCAACCCATCGCAGGTCACAATCACGCACACAAATATATATTATATAATAAATCATTCCGATAATGCTTTGAAAAATTCAAAAAGGTCCATCCTTAGTATTACTGTGATACAACATAAGTTAATTTATTTCTTTATTTTTTTTAAAACACATGCACACAAACAAAACTTAGTGGATCATGTGGTGAGAGCATGTGTTTTGGATCATTTATTGCCTCCTTAGGGCTCTGTGGTAGCTAAGGTAACATAATGATCACTAGTCAGGGAAGATCATTATCCTAAATAAGAAACAGACTCAAACATCACGGCTGGTCAATCATATGTAAATGTGAGGCTTCCAAACATTTACAGCAACATGACCATTTTTTCTTCCCATTATTGCACAATCGCACAGTGTTAGGGGTGGTCTTTTATTTATTGATTGAGATCGTGATCAGTTAGAATATGAAGTGAATGATTAATGATATCAGATCAGCTCAGTTGTAATTAAAGCATGTCTGTATTACAGATAGGGATGGAGTGTAAATAGGTTTGGTCGTGGTGGACTAGATCTGCGACGCTGCTGCTGAGCGAGTATGAATACTTGCTCAGATAGGCATGGACAGACAGAGATTAGAAGACAGGCATGTTGCTGCTCCAAAGGGTAGGAGGAGGAGGAGGAGCCTCGACCCTGTAGCAGATTGAAGACCTAATCAGAGGGCGAATGTGAGGAGTCACGCCTTCGTTTTCAAAAGTCTTCGTTTTGGTCTGTTTACACTGATGCGCGAACCCGGAGTTTTCTAAACTAAAACGATGTCTTCGGTGTTTCCAAAAGTCTCCGTTTTCAAGGGTCGAGAACGGCGGAGTAGTGTAGACGACAGGCGTAACCGTAGCAACAGTTATGCGTTTTATAACGAAAACGCACTCGTGTAAACAGGGCCTTAGACGGTGGTGCCGGGGAGGATGGAGGCAGGATACGAAATTTAGTGGCACACGTGGGCGGAGAGCGTGGCTGATATGCTGTTGCGTGGCATCAAGGGAGCCAATCAGTTTCATGACTGAACTGGGCATTTATTAAAGTGCACCTACTATGGTGTTTAAACGTGTCTAATTTTGTTTTAAAGCTCTCATACAATATCTTTACATGCAACCGAGGTCAAAAAACACTTTAATGTGCTCATCATTTAATCTGCAGCATTACCTTTTTCCCCCAGTGTCACAAACGACTCGTTCAATGATCTGTTCTAAACGATTCATTCTAAACTCCTCCTTTCAGAGAGCATACTCTGCTCTGATTGGTCAGACATCCCAGTCTGTTGTGATTGGTCTGCCGCTGTCAGCGAGCAGCCGATGAAGACCAGAGGCGGGGCTTTTTGTTACAAACCTACGTAAATTAGTACAGGTAGTAAAGTCTGGAATCACTAACGAATCGTTTCAGCTGTTCAGAATCGCTTCCTTCTTCAAACAGCTCTATAACACACTACATGAACAGGAATGTCTGGAAAAACCATAATAGGTGCACTTTAAAACGCTTGTCAAATTGTCTCTACCATTATCAGTTTAGTTGCTGTCATGGACAAACCCAAACTCATCACAGCAGTAGTACTGCACTAGTGACCAGAAGGTTAAAAGGTCAAATCCAATGACTTCCACTGTTAAGTTCTTAATCACCACCCTAACTGCAAAATTTAATGTCTTGTTTGTATGTTCTGTTGTTGCTATGGATAAAAATAATAATAAACCTATACGCCAAATTAGACAAATCACATCTTTATACAAGCAATGTGACTTTTTTGATTATTATTTATGTAGATCATGGTTTAATTTCGATTATGGAAGCTGCAGAGACGTGATGTCGGCGTGAAGTTGCGAGTGTCAGATAAGGTAGGCGGAAGCAGATGAAATTGCAGAAAAAGTTTATTTTTTGGAGAAACAGTCAGACAAATCCGACTTGTACGGCAAAAACATCATCACAAAACAGGCAAAGGTCATCCGGTGTGCAAACCACAGTGAAAGGGCATTTCCAAAAATCCAAAAAACCAGGGAGAGAGTGCAATATCAAAAACCAGAGAAGCTACACACAATAAAACTGCTTGGTAAGATCAGTGCAACTGACTGATTTCCCATGGTCTGTTTATATAGGTGAAAGCGTGATTGATTAAAAGTCCAGTGATTGTGAATGTGTTTGTGTGTTTTAGGAAGTGTAGTCCGTGGCGGCCATGTTTGTTCTGAGGTGTGTACAGCATGTAGTAGTATAGAACAATATAGGTAGTTGATGTCAACTCCAGAAGTATTGTGAGTAAACTTAACAAAAAATTCATATGTGGGCATATTAGAATAACACATACACATCAAGCACTGGGTTGCTGATCGGAAGGTCGGGGGTTCAAGCCCCAGCGCTGCCAAGCTGCCACTGTTGGGCCCTTGAGCAAGGCCCTTAACCCTCTCTGCTCCAGGGGCGCTGCATCATGGCTGACCCTGTGCTCTGACCCCAGTTTACATGCTGGGGTATGCAAAGAAGCAAGGCCCTTAACCCTCTCTGGTCCAGGGGGCGCTGTATCATAGCTGACCCTGCGCTCTGACCCCAGTTTCCTAACATCCTGGGGTATGCGAAGAAAAGAATTTCACCGTGTTGTAACGTCTATGTGATCAATAAAGACTCATTATCATTATTATCATTAGACAAAGATTGGGACTCTCTAGTTTTAAACAACGGCAGCGACAAAAAGTGGCGTAATGTTTACTGAAAGAACGCTGGCTTCAGATTTACGTGCGTCTCTACAGTAACTTAGTGAAGGACTGGAGTCTCTTCCTGTAATGTGTAAAAAGATTGGAGTCATTTGTACAGGGGTCATAAACCCTCCACCATACCGAACATTTCGTATTCATTTATATTCTTAGTTTTGCACATTTGTTCCACCTTCTTCTTCAATTCACACCACCTGGTTTCACTAGAGTTCAAATCCGGAGGTTTGGTCTCGTCTGATTCCAAAACTAATGGAACAGTGAGTGGTCATAGGCGTCAGTCGTTCATGAGTTCTTATGAGTACTTAATGTTGTAAGTTCTTATGAGAAAGATTTTTGTTTGTGGTCTCTCTAATCTGAGTCACTCTGTGTAATATTTGTTTGTTTGTTTGTTTGTTTTTTTTTACTAATTGCTCTTGCCCATTGTCTTGACGGGTGCCAACGGTTTTGGAGCTGACTTTCATTTATAGCATTTAGCAGACATCCTTATCCAGAGCGACTTGAAGAAGCGCTTTGTAGTCACCGTCAAAAACGTCCTCATGCTAATACTGCACAAATAGGTCAGGGTGTAAGAATATCATCAGGCTAAAACCCTGTTAGGGAGGACTTGGTACAGCAAGGAAAACAGAACAAGGCTTTTTTTTTTCTTTTTTTTTTAATTAGTGCATGCTTAAGTGTTCAGTGACGAGGTGGACTGTAGTCTCCATTTGAAGACAGTCAATGACTCAGAAAGTTTAAATCCACCCCCTGGGTGCTTGTGCAGGGAAGAGACTTGATGCGTGCCTTCCTAAGTCTACTTTAATGATGCCAAACAGCTTCAGAGACTCCTCTCTCTCTCTCTCTCTCTCTCCCTCTCTCTCTCTCTTATTTTCTCCTTCTAAAAACACAGTATAGCACATCAGAACAGTGGTTTCATGTTTATTAATGATGTGAAAATATATATTTTTTAAAAATACTCTCTCTCTCTCTCTCTCAAATGTGTATTCCTTTACCATTTTCCCCATCATCTCTTGAGCTTTTCTTTATTATGTCTTTTTGCTTGAATTTGAATATGAATTTCAAATCCTGTCACTTCCATAACACTGGAACACCGGTGACGGCACGACGTCTCGTACGTTTTCTTTCTGTCGTGTGAATCTGTGTGTGTTTTTCCTTGTTCCTATTCCTCTGTCCTCCCAGCGTGTGTGCGGATTTGAGAAGAAGGGAATCGCTGAGAGAAATCAAAGGAAAGAACAGAGCGAATAGTAGAGAAGGAGAGAGAGATGAAAAGCAGAGGGAGCTAGACGATGTGCCCTGCACCACGTAGAAGTACTGGATTGCGATGGTGTATTTGAGAAGATGCACAAAAAAAAGAAAAGAAATGAGAAAAGATGAGGAAACGTGGAAGCAGAACGTACCAACTACCACCGACTTCTTTCCTTCAGTTCATCCAGTTCATTCCTCTATTCAGAAGGTTATCTTACCTTAAATGTAACTTTATGAGAAGAAGCTTGATGAAGCCGGGTGCGCACTGTGGGATGTTTAGTAGTCGTTTGTGACCGTTGCTTGTCGGACTGTACGAACACGATCCCTGCTGTAAGCCGTGTCACACTGTAGGATCTCGGTTGTCGTTAATGTCGGACTGTACGGCAGTCGAGACGTGTAATACGGACGCAGGTAAGGAGACTCGTACGGAGTACTACAGGACCGCGCCTCAGATCTTCTGACACGGCCAGGAAAAATTTGATCCCGCCGGGGAACACGTCAAACTAGAGATCGAAGACCACGGATGTATGGGAAATTACAGGATTAGAATTCTAGGGATTTTGAAGGATTCTCAAAATTTGTATCAGACGACCAAATCGTGGCCAAGAACTGGACAGTGTGAACCCGGGTTAACAAACAAGACCTGGATTTAAATTCATCTCCCTCTCTTTGTGCTGTTTCCATGCTTTCTGCTAAACACCTGGTCTGCTCTTATATAACAAACCAAGTGCTTTACACTATGTCTCGTTCACCCATTCTCACACACACACTCACACACCAATGCAAGCGGACCTGCCGTGCCAGGCGCTACATCTCATAATCCACAAAAAGATTGAAACTAGCCCCGAGAATTCAGCCATTGGAAAAAGGAGACATATTTCTCTTCTTTCTTTCAGCCTCCGCGTAGGACACGAGGTCACGGTGGTGTGCGCGCTTTTTCTCCGATATACAGACTTATTATTCATTTCATAATCCCTCCTTTCCCTCTCCCAAATCTTTGCAATATATCTTCAAGTAGAAATGGTTCTGTACATCATACGCACTGTCTGCGCCTACACGATGCCTTTGTTTGCAGCACTTTGTTCCATTTGAATCTAGTTCATTCGGATTTAATTGCGTTCGTTCGCTATAAAGCTATAAAGATGGCATTATTTTCAGATGAGCCCAATTGGGTGTACACTTGGCAACTCTGTCACTAACTGTCCTGTCCAGTGTACAGTAATGTACTGTCCTACAGGTCTAAAGAAGAAATGAGTAGAAAGAAAAGCAAATTAATGGAACATCAGCTTATATCTGGTAGATTCGTAACGGAATTTAAAATGTATGCGTGAGGACTTTATGAAGATTTACATCTGTTGAACAGCTGATATAAGGGTGTGTGTGTGTGTCGTATGGGGCGTTTATGCAGGGAGTTTTACTAGACAGTAGCGAGGTGTTATTCCGGAAGGACTTGACTCGTCACGCCTGATCTTTAAGTTGAACGTCGGGAGCCGAATCGCTTATCCGGAGAGCTGTGACACATTTGCTGAAAATCAGCATTCTGTATTCATAGTGTTCGTCTTAGTCACATATAGTACAACCATGACCTAAATGCATCAAGTGAGTCTTATCAGTGTCTGAGCTGTTTGGTGCAGAATAATAATTCAGAGCCATTTCTTTGTGTGTGACTGAGGCAGCATGAACGTCTATCATATTTCGATCATATTTTTTTCTCAGTGAAAGGCTTTGATCTACGAACCACAGTAAAATATAGTGGAGACTTTATTGTTAAAGGCTGTGGTAGATGACATTAATACAGAATAATGCCGTATTTTTCATTGTCGTTTTTTATGTAGTACAATGTCTATTGTCTAATAACTTATTTGTGTATTTCGGTAATACTTTTATATATATATATATACAGTATCTCACAAAAGTGAGTACACCCCTCACACTTTAGTAAATATTTGACTATATCTTTTCATATGACAACACTGAAGAAATGATACCAGCTCTGTAATGTCGTCATGGAGGAGTGGAAGAGGACTCCTGTGGCAACCTGTGAAGCTCTGGTGAACTCCATGCCCAAGAGGGTTAAGGCAGTGCTGGAAAATAATGGTGGCCACACAAAATATTGACACTTTGGGCCCAATCTGGACATTTTCACTTAGGGGTGTACTCACTTTTGTTGCCAGCGGTGTAGACATTAATGGCTGTGTGTTGAGTTATTTTGAGAGGACAGCAAATTTACACTGTTACACAAGCTGTACACTCACTACTTTACATTGTAGCAAAGTGTCGTTTCTTCAGCGTTGTCACATGAAAACATATAATCAAATATTTACAAACAAGTGAGGGGTGTACTCACTTTTATGAGATACGTATATATGTTATGCCCTCGCCAGCAGATGGCACTACAGTGCGGCTTCAGAGAGCGTGCGTGCACGGGACCGAACTCTAGTATACGGACACGTGCCTTTGTTTTGGTTTCGTTCTCTTCCTGTTTCAGTATTGGTTTATGTTCGAGGGTGTCTCATTATTGGTTCCAGCTGTCTGTACTCAAGCGTGAATATGTTGGTTAACCCCTCGTGTTGCTGTGCACTTCGCACAGTATTGTCCGTTCACTTGAAAGTGATAGTGAATGCGTTACATCTTCTAAGTGGCCGTATTTCCATGCCCTGCTCTCGTTCCATGCCTAGACTTTAGTTCGATGTTTTACGTAGTTAATCTTGTTCAGTATAGACCGCGTTTCCTGTGTTTTGTCTGCTGCATGAAAATAAAGACGTTGATCTGCACCTGCTTCTGCCTCACCTCCCGTGTCATAACTATATATATATAGTTGATAAATGCGCATATAGTACAGTATGTGTGCATTATTATTACACAACTGTTTGGCATTTGATTAGCACTTAGATTACACAATGAAGTTGTTAATTGCAACTGTAAGGATGGTAATTAATCAGACATAATGTCATATTTCATGACAGGCCTAATGTCTTTGTGTACGTGTCTGTTTTACTGAATGATGAGAGAAATTTACCGAATGGGAAATCAGGGATGGCGATTATACAGCTAATTAGTTACTGCTAATTAGTTCTGTCTGTCTGGCAGGATGGAGACATGAGAAAGAAGGAGTAATTGGACAAATGTAGTCTTTGTACTAGACATTGGTATTCTTCCAGCAGTGGGAACAGTGGACTGACATTTACACCAGTAATGAATCGGTAACTGTGACATGGGGTCATCGTGTCAGCATCCACTGCATAGTATCTGTTACAACAGATCTGAACTTGTCCATTTGTCTAAATGTGCAATTGTGCATCTTGTGTTGATGCAATGAAGCAACCTTGAATTATGAGAAGGTTTCTTCACAAATACATCACCATTATTGTTATTATTATTATTATTATTAGTAGTAGTAGTAGTAGTAGTAGTAGTGTTATTATTATAATCATTATCATTATTATTATTATTATTATTATTATTATTATTATTATTATAATCATTATTATTGTTATCATTAACATTAATTGTTATTATTATTATTGTTATTATTATTTTATCATTATTATTATTATCATTATTATTATCATTCTTATTATTATTTTTATTATCATTATTATTCTTATTAATTATTATTATTGTTATTGTTGTTTTATTATCATTATTATTATTATTGTTATTATTATTCTATCATTATTATTATTATTATTATCGTTATTATTATCATTCTTATTATAATTTTTTATTATCATTATTATTGTTATCATCATCATCATCATCATTATTATTGTTGTTATTGTTTTATTATCATTATCATTATTATTATTGTTATTATTATCATTCTTATTATAATTTTTTATTATCATTATTATTGTTGTTATTGTCATCATCATCATCATCATTATTATTATTGTTATTGTTTTATTATCATTATAATTATTATTATTATCGTTCTTATTATTATTTTTTATTATCATTATTATTGTTGTTGTTATTATTATCATCATCATTATTATTCTTATTAATTATTTTTATTGTTATTGTTGTTTTATTATCATTATCATTATTATTATTATTGTTATTATTATTTTATCATTATTATGGTTATTATTATCATTATTATTGTTATTATTATCATTATTATTGTTGTTTTATTATTATTATGGTTTTATGTATTAGGTGGTGGTAGTAGTAGCAGTAGTAGCTGTTGTATTAGTGGCGGTGGTGATGAAGTGGTAGTGACAGTATTGGTGGTAGTAGTAATGGCAGTGGTAGTCGTGGTGGTAGTGGAAGGGTTAGCGGTAGTGTTTTGTTGTTGTAGTTGTTTTAGTAGTTTTGGAAGTAAGAGTAAAAGTATTAGAAATAGTATTTGTTGTGGCAGCAGCACCTGTTGTAGTAGAAGTAGTAAAAGGTGTTGTGGGAGTAGTTGTAGTACTAATAGTGGAATTAGTAGTAGCTTTAGTTAGTAGTAGTAGTTGTTGTTGTTGTTGTGCTGTATAGTAATAGTGGTAAAATAGTAGCAGAGGTAGTAATACTAGTGGAAATAACTAATAGTAGTAGTTGTTGTTGTTGTTTTTGTTGTCATAGTAGCAGTTGTAGTAGTATTTGTAAAATATGATGTTTACCCCAGGTGTTTATTGGTTTGTCCTCAACTTAAAAATAACCCCCCATGCATATCTAGTCATCACTGTGAGGAATGACATCACTATTTTCAGAGTGCATTCCAAATGTGCTGCACTGGCATGAGGGACTGAATACAGAGCTCCCTGGCTTTCATAGCTGCACATGGCTTTATCTTCTGTCCACCACATGAGCAGGACTCAATCACACTAAAGCACTTCTCTTAGATAAGCACTCCGATGGACATGAGGGGAAAGGAAATGCCTCTCAGCGTCCAGAAGTGCCACATGCGAAATGTCTAGCCTTGTAATTGCCAGGCCTACGTTATGGAGGCTTAATCCAGGATCATATATAATGTTTACGTTTTGTTTAATTTAAATGTTTCAGTTTGGACGTTTTGTCCTTTATACGTTGCAGGGTTCATTTACACGGGCGATGTGGTACACAGAATGCTGACAGCCACACAGTACATCGCCCCCCTCATGGCGAACTTCGACCCCAGTCTGTCCCGAAACTCAACTGTCATTTATTTTGACAATGGTAAGATTCATGGCCTGTTGATGTTGTTGTGTCCTTGCACAAAGGGATACACTATTATAAACACACACACACACACACACACAAGCACTAGCAGACAGGAAATCAATAAATCATCTCTCTCGCTGCTCCAAAAGAAATAAATCAGCCAAAGTATTAAGTTATGCCAATAATTTCGGGGCTTAATCAAAACAGATAGATTTATTTGCAGAATGTAATTAAATGTGCCTGACATAACATCTGGACATAATGC